>NC_086451.1:457332488-457594988 GCF_028390025.1 Pseudophryne corroboree
ACGGGGGAGCTTCAGAGCTGGGACAGAGCTACTCCAGCCGGGGAGGCCCCTAAAACTGTGGGACCCACGGTACGTACCCCCTGGGCCCCCCCCCCCCCTTAATATGGCTCTGCTGCCGGAACCCCCTCTTAATCCGTACCCCCTGATGCCCCCTCTCCCTCTGTCTCCACTAAATAGAAGCTGTGCGCATACGCACAGCGTCTATTCACCGCTCTCAGAACAGAGAGTACAGGAGCTTCCCAACTGCCCCCCCACCGTGGGACACTGCGGCCCGCGGGTGGGACAGCGGGACAGACCAAAAAAAATTGGATTGTCCCGCGAAAATCGGGACAGTTGGGAGGTATGGGGGTGTGTGAGGGGGTATGCCGTACAGACAGACAGGCACCGGCTCATTGTGTGCTTGACACCCCCACATCAGCATACTCAGCAGGGGCTCTCTGGCGCGGAGGAGCGTCACTTTCTGGCACACTCCACGCTTCTTAGCTGCAGTTTTGTGGGGCACCTGCCGTTGTGCAGGTTCCGTACTGCCTCTGTTATCTCCATCCCCAGCAACCCAACCGCTACCAGCAGTGCTGCCACCTGCAGTGAGGAGCACCCAGCTCCTTACACTTTAGCCTGCGGCCAGCGCTGCAGAAGTCCGTGATGCTTACAGGCTCCGGCCACTCCTCCCTCCAGCCGCAGCGTCTCCTGGGGGCTAACCAGTCACTCCCAGTCTCCCCTTACCACAGTGCCCGGCAGCTGCGAGGTCTGCGCCGCGTGCATGCTATGACTCCCTCCAGCTGCAGCGTCTCCTGGGGGCTAACCAGTCACTCCCAGTCTCCCCTTACCACAGTGCCCGGCAGCTGCGAGGTCTGCGCCACGTGCATGCTACGACCCCTCCTCCCTCCAGCCGCAGCGTCTCCTGGGAGCTAAACAGTCACTCCCAGTCTCCCCTTACGACAGTGCCCGGCAGCCGCGAGGTCCGCGCCGCATGCATGCTATGACCCCCTCCTCCCTCCAGCCGCAACGTCTCCTGGGGGCTAACCAATCACTCCCAGTCTCCCCTTACCACAGTGCCCGGCAGCTGCGAGGTCTGCGCCGCGTGCATGCTATGACCCCCTCCTCCCTCCAGCCGCAGCGTCTCCTGGGGGCTAACCAATCACTCCCAGTCTCCCCTTACCACAGTGCCCGGCAGCTGCGAGGTCTGCGCCGCGTGCATGCTATGACCCCCTTCTCCCTCCAGCCGCAGCGTCTCCTGGGGGCTAACCAGTCACTCCCAGTCTCCCCTTACCACATGCTCCTGAGGAAGCTGGATTATACCAGTGAAACGCGTTGAGCTTTCCCTATCTGGACTTGAGTTTACACCTTCCATCTGGATCCCGTTCTACCCACTGGCCTGCACAAGCCGCTTTTCCTTGGGCACAATTTGGACTTCGCTCCCATCACTGGACCTCATCATCTAAACTGGTCTACGCAGCCCCACAGCTATACAAAGGACTTGTTCCAAAGCTGATGCTTTCAAACGAGGGGATCTGGTAAATATTTGCCTAATACAGTGAATGCACAGAGGGAAGCTGTCCTAGCCCATAGGAATGGACATTATTGACATTGGGGAACGAGAAATATATGAAATCCTGTCCAGATAAGCTATATATAAGCTTTTATTGCCACCTTGTGGCTAAAGGAATTCCTTTTCTTTTTTTAGAATTGTTATTTATGATATGTTATTAAATTGATACCTTTTTACATAGAACAAACCATCCGTATCAGTACTATTATTAATTTATTACTAGCAATATATTATCTGAATTTATTCAGCCAGCGCTGGTACACATTTCTCTTCCCCTTACCACAGTGCCCGGCAGCCGTGCGAGGTCCGCGGTGTGTGACTGAGGAGTGGGGGGGAGGGATGCGGACGGGCAGAGGAAGCAGGACTCCAGCGTGAGAGAGTCAGCCATGCCAAGTCTCCACCAGCAGCAGATCCCAACAGGTTGGAGTGGAACAGCAGCAGCCAGCAGCAGTGACTCCGGTAAGACACATCTGTCTGTCACCACTGTTTTGTCCCTAATACCAATCTCTCCCGTGCCCTGTGTTCTGTCATGTCCCTGTCACCCCTAGCCTTGCCCTGTCACCCTTATCCTGGTCCTTTCACCCTTATCCTGGCCCTGTCACCCTTATCCTGGCCCTGTCACCCCTGTGCTTGCTCTGTCACCCCTATCCTGGCCCTGTCACCCCTGTCCTGGTCCTGCCGCCCCTACCCTGGCCCTGTCAACCCTATCCTGTCCCTGTCATTTCGGTCCTGGCCCCGTCGCCCCTGTCCTGGCCCCGTCGTCCCTGTCCTGGCCCCGTCACCCCTGTTATGATCCTGTCACCCCTGTTCTGACCCTGTCACCCCTGTCCTGGCCCTGTTACTGAATACTCTCCAACTACCTTTTTGCCAGGTACAGTACCCGCAGCACCTCCAGACACCTCCCCAATGCACCACACCGCCGCACCTTCCTCTCCACCACATGCGGCACTCCACCCCTCCCCCACACGCTGTGTCTCCAGACCCCCTACACCACCGGCGGCTCCCACTCCGCCGCCCCTCCACCACCCACAGCACCTCCAGACCTCCACCACCATCCACCCCCCTTATATGTCTCCCCCCACACCTGCCCCCCCTCCACCCGCAGACACCCTCCTCCATCCGCGGTCACATGTATATAATGCTGCACCTGTGTATAATGCCCACATGTATATACTGCTGCACCTGTGTATAATGCCCACATGCATACTGCTGCACCTGTGCATAATGCCCACATGTATATACTGCTGCATCCGTGTATACTGCCCACATGTATACTGCTGCACCTGTGCATAATGCCCACATGTATATACTGCTGCGCCTGTGCATAATGCCCACATGTATATATTGCTGCACCTGGGTGTAATGCCCACATGTATACTGCTGAACCTGTGCATAATGCCCACATGTATATATATTGCTGCACTTGTGTATAATGCCCAGATGTATATACCGCTACACCTGTGTATAATGCCCACAAGTATATACCGCTGCACCTGTGTATAATGCCCACATGTATATACCGCTGCATCTATGTATAATGCCCACATGTATATACCGCTGCACCTGTGTATAATGCCCACATGTATATACCTCTGCACCTGTGTATAATGCCCAAATGTATATACCGCTGCGATTGTGTATAATGCCCACATGTATATACCGCTGCGCCTGTGTATAATGCCCACATACATACTGCTGCACCTGTATATAATGCCCACATACATACTGCTGCACCTGTATATAATGCCCACATCTATATACTGCTGCCCCTGTGTATAATGCCCACATATATATACTGCTGCACCTGTGTATAATGCCCACATCTATATACTGCTGCACCTGTGTATAATGCCCACATCTATATACTGCTGCACCTGTGTATAATGCCCACATCTATATACTGCTGCACCTGTGTATAATGGCCACATGAGCCCTTGGTGTCATATATTGTGTGTATATCTGGCTCTGGTACTAGACATTGCCTCCTCAGACATTTACCTCACTGCACATCCTGTAACAAATTCTGGGGTAAATATGATACTGACATATATCATACTGGTCTCACTCTTCCCGCTTTACCGATGCGAGAAACACTAGCACCGAGATGTATTAACTTCTTCACTGCCGGAGAACTCCCCCATCCGGCGATTAGGATCAGAGGCAGCAGCAGGACACAATTTATATTAACGTTATATATTATCTGGTTTCTCTCAAAGATTACTGCAATTATGACAAAAAACTAGTGCAACTCCCCCCCTCCCCCATTACTGTATATACCTGATTCCCCATATACTCACCAGAGCAGACACCTGACACCCCCAGAATGAGCAGGAAAAGGGGGGACATCCTTCTGTGGGTGATGGATTGGGGGGACGTCCTCCTGTGGGTGATATATTCGGGTGACGACCCCCTGTGGGTGATATGTTGGGGAGACGTCCTCCTGTGGGTGATATATTAGGGTGACGACCTCCTGTGGGTGATATTGGGGTGATGTCCTCCTGTGGGTGATATATTAGGGTGTCGACCTCATGTGGGTGATATATTGGGGGATCCTGGATCAGTAACAGAAGACACTTCCCGGAGAGAAACTCACAACAAGTATAATAGTGTCACCCAGTGACTCTGTATAACTCTGTATAAAGGGGGTGTAGTCTCCCTGCTAATTGGTTGGTGTGTGGGTCTCTGACCAATAGGAAAATGAGCAGACAGAGGATCAGCAGTTACCAGGCAGGGAGTGACTGGAGAGGTTAGGAACACTGCGATACTGTCAGAGAGAAAGTGAAAATGACATGTATCAGAGACAATATACTATATTATCAGGGATCTATAGTGCAGGGATCTATGACGGTAGCATATAGTTACCCCAAACTTTCTTTGTTCTAGGGATTAGGATTGCCACCTAGCAACAGCTGGTGGGTTAGGTGATCACAGGTCCAGCTGTTGCTATATTGCAAGCCTCCCAACAACAAACATATTTATAGCATTTTATAGGAGAGCCTTGAATATCAGGGGGCTCTTTTCATGGCCATATCATGGTCCTATGGTACCCAGGGTGCTAATCTGTCACCCGCTTCCAGTAAATTGTATAGTCCAGGGATTCTCTCCTGCCCGCCTGAGGGTGCGAGTAATGAGGGGGTCGTGAGTCATGAGCAGGGGGTGTGCAGGGCCAGATTAAGGTTTGCAGCACGGAGGGTCTCTACCAATAAAATTGTCAATATTAGTATAAAGTATAATATGCAAGTACTGCCAGCACCACAGACGTGTCATATACACTGTAATGCCTCCAGTTCACATTATGCCACACAGAAACCCAAGATGCCACATTGCACCTCCCCCCCTCCTCCCCCCCCCCCTCTCCTTCCCCCCTGAAACCCAGTTGTTGAGTGTTGGATTCTTTGTTCTCTGATCTTGGCCCTCGGGATCACACCTCCCAACATGACCCATTCCAGGAGGGACAAAATGCTCTGTTCCTGGATTTCCCTGTGATTGCCATCACCTGTGCTGAAATACTATTCTTATCAAAAAATTATTCAACACGGGTGATGGCAATTCTAAATTAAGCTGGAAGCATTTTGTCCTCCTGGAATGGGTCATGCTGGGAGGTGTGCCTATTGTCCATATGTAAATTAAACGTTAAGAAATTCCCCAGGTGTTTATTAACTGATATGCTTGGGTGAGGTTCCTGTCTCGTTAAAGGAGTGTGTCAGGGCCTAAACCCATGATAGAAGCATACTGTGTATTTAATATCCAAAAGATGCCTGAGAGCAATGCTCAGATTCCTGAAAGTCAGAAGAGACTGACCAAAAGGGAATTGCCATAAAGGGGTCAGCTCAACAAACTATTGCAATATTTTGGAACCAACATTCCCTGAATTCAGATGAATTACAATTTAAAGTGTTAATATTAGCTGAGTGCTGAATTTGTAAGATATATATATCATACTTGCCTACCTGACCCTCTCCATGAGGGAGAAAATACTCTGTTCCTGGACTTTCCTGGTAATGTATGATTGCCATCACCTGTGGTGAGCTAGGTAATTGATAAGAAAGGTGTTTCACCACAGGTGATGGCAATCATACATTACCAGGAAAGTCCAGGAACAGAGCATTTTCTCCCTCATGGAGAGGGTCAGGTAGGCAAGTATGATATATATCTATAGTGTTATTGTGTGTGGCAGTATCACCATAGATGATGCTGGTGAGCAGCTGACTCTGTGAGGAGCAGGAGGTATCTGCCCACAAGGACAAAATGGGTGTGTGACCACGCTGAAGGACTGCCCTGTTGATACAGGTCCCAGGTGGGGCTGGGGCAGAGGAGAGTGTGGAAGACTGCTGCCATCAGAGCTCAGTGTGCCTGGAGGCTACTGAGGGTCAGGAGGGCAGTCCAGACCTGCAGGTGGCAGAGGCACCAGCAACTGTCTGCCGGCAGACACCCGTGCTCTTGGACCTGTGGCATTGAAGTAAGTGACTCCTGACAAAGAACGTTATACTATTATCAGGTGACGCTGATGTCACAATAAGACTGAAACGGAGCCATTTGGCCTGGCAGGATACTGCTTTTTTTCTGGACATACATGGACTGTTTACCCTTCTCTTTCCCCAGCAAAATTCGATTTTTTTCCAGACAGGAATTAGGAGTATATATGATGATTAGGACTGTGAATTTTGAGTGAGTTAACCGCTAAACAAGCGTATCACTGATTTTTCCCTTTTTATACATTTTACAAATAATTTTTTATATGTTTTATGTTGTTTGTTTTGTTACAGTATACCGGTATTAGGATCCACTAGTATAAGATTTAGTTTTAATATAGATAGGAAATATCCTTATGGTGTGTTTTATATTATATTTTGAATAAATAAAATATTCATTTAAGTACTGTTATTGGATTCATTTCTATCCTGACAATTTTAATGGTTATTACATTTGTACTCACTTGATAAACCTAAGCGCTGGAAGATACCCCCCCCCCCCCCCTTTTTCATATAAAAATCCAGCATAAGGATACTAAAGCACACATTACCGTTACATAATAGAGTACTATTTCACGGGGCTCGTCAACTTAAGGGTAATTAACCCCTAATTGCATACATGATTTAAATTACGGTAATAAGCAAATTCTTACCCTCATCCATCCAGACAATAAGGTGGTAGCCTTACGTGACTATATCCTTTATACCTAGTTGGCCCGTTTTACTTCTATCTAAAACATGCTCCATGTCATTACTAATAAAGATGTCTGTTGGACTAAAAAGAAACGTGTTAAAAACTATTACCTACGTAAAGTTCTACTGGTGTATTACTGATAAATTCTATAGTATCCTGATCAAAACTAGGATAATCGTGACTATGAGTGGAGAGGAAAAATTGTTAACGATATTGTCGACGATATTGTAGTTCATGTGTCCTCGTAATAGTGTCCTAGTGTGGGGTCTACTGACCATAAAAGAGTGTTAAAAAACGTAAAAACTTGGTTATAAAAAATACACGTGCAGACTATGTGTCAAACGTTAAAAACCTGTCGGGTGTGGAAAAAAAAAGTGTACTAAAATGTGCAATAAAAACCAATTCTAACAGTCTCCTTTACTTGTGGTGAAGGAATAAGGCATCTTCTAAATATGTGGCCACCACTATGGCAACAACCCTAATCTCTGGAGTTGGTAAACTACTACTATATGTGCTGGATAAAAATCAACTGGCTGCTTATATGGAACTGGTGCCAACCATAAGTGGAGGCTATACCAAAACACTCCACGGCATTATCTCGTTCAAGCCCTTGGGGTTAATAGTGTCCAATTCGTATATATCCACTTTCGCTTCTATGCGCAACAGGCTCCTCTCTCTGTCACCTCCTCTTAAGGTTCTTGGGACGTGATCAATGACAAAATGCTTTAAGTCCCCCATAGAATGTCCTTTTTCAGCAAAATGTTTCACCACTTGTTCCGAGCCCTTGCCTGATAAAGCTTGTTTGATGGCAGATCTATGTAAGGCCATTCTTTCCTGTACTGACCTGATTGATTTGCCCACGTAATATAAGTTACATGGGCATATAATGAGATACACTATATGCGTCGTCGTGCAGGTAAGTATATGTTTGATCGAATATACTCGGTCACTGTGAGGGTGCTTTAATTGAGTACCAGTGACCATGTGCGAACATGTAGTACATTTTAGGCACCTGTAACACCCCGGGGCCCTACTGAGGAAACATCTGGATTTCTCTGAATTAGACTGAAAGCCTGTAATGTCAGTGTGTACCACATGGTCCTTAATGCTTCTACCCCGTCTGAAACACATGAGTGGACGCTTGGTCTTCAGGTCAGATAGATGCTTGTCAGTCGTCACAATTGGCCATAAGGCCCTTACGGCTCTTGGAAGAACAGTGCTAGAAGTATTATACTTGCTCACAAAAGGCATCAATGATTCCTTGGTTTTTACTTTTGGGGTCATTAAATCGTTTCTGGTCATAGCCAATACCTCCCTTTTCTGTGCACGTAAAATGCTAGGGTTATAACCTCTGTTAACAAATTTGTTTACCAATTTGTCCAATTCTGGCCCTACTGTATCACGGTCACTGATAATTCTGCTGGCCCTGATCATCTGTGATCTGGGGAGGCCCATCTTAAGAGGTTTAGGGTGGTGGCTGTTAACCGTTAGGAGGGTATTTTTGTCCGTTGGTTTTACAAAGAGATCAGTATGAATATTGCCTACCTCAATGGAAGTGTGCAGTTTGTACACTAGCATTCCACACACAGAGGGCTTAATAGCCATGGAGGAATTTTTTATATCCTCCCCTCACCATTTGAGAGCATAGCTGGCTCCACCTCCTACCAAAGGTACCTCAGGACTTCTGTTCCTCGGTCATACTCTGCCTCTCTTTTTCTGACAGGACAAATCATTGGGGATGGCCATCGTCTGTGCTCACCATCAAAGGTGAAATGGCAAGGGAATATTAATGGTTGCAAACTATGCAATGGATGTCCATCGATGGTTTCATCAACTGATGGTCATCCCTCCTCTATTACTAACTGGCCCATGGGTCAATCAGAGCTTGGGGGTGGGACTTTGCAGGTATCAGGAACAGAGCTATACTCCATGGGGTGTTGCGGGACAGAGCTATGCCGTGTCCCAGCACCTTGAAGAGAAAAAAAGAACCATTTCGGTGGGTCTGTTCCATCGATGGCAGAAAACCATCTTGTTCTGTCCACTAGGATGGGCGGTAAGTGATGTTTCAGTTCTTTACAAAATGAGATGCTCCAAGACTTAGCAGCAGTACCCAATGTCAAAGTGTGGCAAATAAGGAATTAGCATGTATAAAAAGGGGAATTGCGGCAAGAGAGGAGGGTGTAATCCTGCCACTTTATAAATCGTTGGTACGGCCGCATCTTGAGTATTGTGTACAGTTCTGGGCACCACACTATAAAAGAGACATTTTAGAACTTGAAAAGTTTCAGAGGCGAGCTACCAAATTGATTAAGCGGTTGGAGACACTGGACTATGAGGAGAGGCTTTCTAGGTTACATATTTTTACACTAGAAAGGAGACTACTAAGAGGAGATATGATTAATATTTACAAATATATAAAGGGGCAATATGTGGAGCTATCAGATGATTTGTTTATTAAGAGACCTATACACAAAACATGCGGACACCCACAAAGGCGTGTGGAGAGGAAATATAGTACTCAGCACAGGAAGGGATTCTTCACTGTAGGGGCAATACGCATATGGAATACACTGCCAGAGAAGGTTGTAATGGCGGACTCAGTCAATGCGTTATAAAATGGGTTAGATAAATTTCTAACGGGAAAAGATATACAAGGATATAGCTTTTAACCAAAATAGAATAGGGAATATAATATAATTGTTACGCACACCAGTGTTAACAGGAGTATACCGGTGTATGAACAGAGAGGGATGCGAAGCAAACAAACTCACAGACAGTATAATATAGCATACACAGGAGGTGATGGAATAACTAATAAACACAAAGTGAACGGAGAAGCCCAAAGGCTCAGGAACTGGGTGTCTCCCTAGTGTCAGGAATGCTCAGATGGAATAGAGCGGACAATGAAGCGATGTAGTGATTTAACATGTGGAGCACCCGAAATGATGTTGCTAAGAGCAACAGAAAAACCCCCAAAGGGTTACTAACGGGTGTGGGAATAAACTCCTTGGTCAGAGATAGAAATATAGACAAAAGGAGAGTATCCACAATCCTAACCCCCACTTGCAGGGCACAGGTTCAGCTTACTGCCACTAAACTGACACCTGGACGCCCTGCACAGTGAGGGAGGATTAAGCAGGCAGGTCTGAGAGTACAGCCGCAAACCTGCTGGGTTCACAGAATAGCAAAAGAACCCCAGCAGGTTAAACAACTGACTCCAGTCTTACTGCTAGGTCCGGATTGGCAGAATGAAGTACTGAATCCCAAGGCCTATTTGCAGTAAGCAACAAGTAAATACAAAGTCACACAGTACTAGCTAACTCTCTGGAACTGACAAACAAAGATTCAGCAGCATTTACCTAGCCTGAGAGGATGGTTTATATAGCAGGTGCTGTCCACGCCCCACTCAGACCTCAAAGACTGTGAGCACAAAACCAGCGCCCGATTCCCTGCCGTGCACAGAGCCTGTAACCACTGCACAGTAAAAACCCGGACCGGAGTATCAGCTGCGCTCAGGTTACTTCGCTAACACTTGCCTCCCGGTTGCCATGGCGACGTGGCAGCACAGAGCAGGAGATCCTAACAATAATTCAGGTTGAACTTGATGGACAACTTGTATTTTTTTCAACCTCACCAACTATGTAACAGTTGTTACTATGTTACTTTTCCACCGGGTAAGAGGATCTTCCTGTCAGCTGGCGAGGACAGCCTGATGTGCCCAGTGAGGTGGTGTCCTTTGCGTGTGTTGGATCTTTAAGATATTTTTTTTTCTTCTGTGTGTCACAACTGAGGGCCTGAGCTGACGGAAGGCAGCCTCAGTTGTAGGGGCTGAGATGTACCGGAACCTGGGAGGTTGTATCAGACCCCTGGACATGTAAGTAACATGAAGAGAAACCGCCCGAAGGCGTGACCACGACAACTTGAGTAAAAGTCAATGATATTTATTTATGACAAACTCCATGCATCACAGTAGCAGTAAAAAGTAACATAAAAATCAGCAGAGAAATAATAATACAGTTCCTGGGTACTACAGGGTGGCAGGGGCCACAGAGCTCTGGTGGTATGAGACAGTTCTTATTATCTGCAAGTTGGAAAGTCCTTACCAGGCTCAACTGTAGCAATGAGGAAAGCCCAGGGTCGTACCAGCTGGTGTTCCAGGGAAAGCTGGACTGCTGTAGATAAAATGCTGCTGTGGGTACTGGTTAGAACCAGACAGGTGTTGGCACGGAGTGGATACTGGCTGGAACCAGTTAAATAATAAATAAAGTTTGAGAGCGATGCAATGTAGATGAAATGTAGAATTTGAGAGCGGAGAAATAATAATACCGGTGGAGAGTGGTAAACTGCAGAAAGGACACCGGCCCTTTAAGAGAAGCTGTACACTGCTGGAAGCTAAGCTGGAAGCAGGTGATGTTGTAGCTGGAAACAGGTGAGTCCAGAATGGATCGGAGAGTCAGGCTACACCGCAGATGGAATGCTGGTGCGGGTCTCTATAGCAGAAGTCTGGAGACAGGAGCTGGAACCTGGAAGACATTCACAGAAGAGAGACAAACTGGAACTAGGTTTGACAACCAAAGCACTGACGCCTTCCTTGCTCAGGCACAACCTATTTATACCTGCAGCAAGGAAGGCATTGGCTAGGCAATTATGCAAATTAGTAATACTGACAACGGATTGGTAGGAATGATCAGCTGACAGAATCCAAGATGGCTGCGCCCATGCAGACACTTGGAGGGAAGTTTGGATTGTAATCCATGTGGTCTGGAAAACAGTAATGGCGGCGCCGGCCACCGGAGACAGGAGACGCCAGGCTGACAGATGCACATCCGACCACGCGGACACAGCGGAGGCCGCGGCTGACGTAATCGCCACTCTGAATGCAGAAGCTCAGGGACGGCGGCGGAGGCCGCGGGAGACGCCATGCCAGATGTATAAGGCGTTACTGTGACTGCGTCCAGAGAGACAGGAGAGGATGCGGGAATGTGCACATCAGGATAACAGATGGGATCCGGTCCTGGAGCGCTGAGCCAGCCTTAGGAGGCATCTGATAGGTAAGAAATGGCGTCCAGATACCCGGATCGTGACACTGTGATTATAATTTATTGACAGTGTGGCCTGAGACTCTTGGCTACCTTAGCAGAGCAAAGAGAACGGGTAGGAGTGTAAAGGGAGATAAGGTCAGAGATGTGCACGCCACCTCTCCTGCCTACTGATTACTTCCTCCCACTCCTACCTACAAGATATTTCACGTGCTGCTCCCTTACTCTGGAAGTCTCTATCTCTCCTCCTCAGACTCTCCACCTCTCTACAGAACTTCAAACGGGCTTTTAAGACCCACTTCTTTACCAAACCCAGCCAACTCTCATCCTAACCCTCTGTTCCACACTCTCTATGTACCCCATCTGTCTCACCCCTGTCTGTCTGCCCTTCCCCTTTAGAATGTAAGCTCTCACGAGCAGGGCCCTCTTCACTTATGTGCTTATCCTTTTCTTACTTTTATAATCCTCAACTGCTCCAAATCCATCAGTCTTCTGCCACCTGATACTTATTCCAGTGTCATCTGCTGATGTAGCTATGTTTATTTACCCTGTACTTGTCCTATACTGTCATCAACTGTAAGTTGCTGTTTTCCTGTTTGATTATTTGTTTATGCACTCTGTAATTGGGCGCTGCGGAACCCTTGTGGCGCCATATAAATAAAGGATGATAATAATAACAACAATAATTGTTCAGAGATGATGAACTAGCTGATTGTGGCCATGTGCATGTGGGGTGTACCTCAGGTCCTTGTTTTGCATGTTGGGGGGAACAATCTGGGCAAGCACACGTCCCTTGACTTGCACATGGCCATTGTACATGATCTGGGAGATATTGTGAAGGCCTGGTCTTATTGCCCCCTTGATGTGGTCGTTCATTATGCCCCAAGGTGTGTAAAGGGGTGTGCAGTCTGGTGTGGCTGTAGATGTGGCTAGGTATGTAGTCTCCCATTTGGTCCACCTCTATAGGACTAGGTTATCGAGTGCTTGGGTGAGCTCTGCTAATACAGTTACTCAGCTGAGACCCATTTTAACACTGTTGTCTGATCATTTTACGTTATAGTGTTACGTTATATAAGTCATAGTTATTATATACTGTATATAGATGCCGCAGGGTCAGGGGCACATCAGCACTAGGAAGGGTGTGAGAGTCTCTTTTCATTACAGTCGGTGGCTGAGCCAATCAGAGAAAAAATCTAGGAAGCAAATTCCAGACCGGTGGTGGGATGTCATGGTGTCCAAGTTTGCTGGAGGTGCGGGTTGCCGGCTGAACACGGATATTTTTTTTTAAAGCGGCTGTCATTTACAAGGGATGGTATTTGCCTTGTAAATGACTGTTTCTTTAAAAAACGTCCGAGTTCACTTGGCAACCCGCACCTCCGCCATTACATATCGCCACCAGAGTCACATAGATTACAGCAACATTTACATAGAAGAGTTAAAAAAGTGGTCATCCAAAATGACCAAAAATGCACAGCAAGGAGTCTATAAACCACTGATCAGCAGTTACACAATTGCAGAAAGGTTTTGTCTTTAGGTTAGGCTCAGCATTATAATGACACTGTACAGATCAAAACCTGAAAAGGTTAAACAACGTCTTCAATATCTATGCTGGTATTTTATTAGTAGGATATTTGGGATGCGGTTATGTGACTGGCGGTCCGGAGACCGGCGGTCACTATACCAACGCCGGAATCCCGAACAGTGAATAGCCCGCCGGTCGGCCTTGCCAACCAACAGGGACTATTCCCACTCGTGGGTGTCCACTGAGCCCGCTGCGTGGCGAACGCAGCAAGCCCGCAAGGGGCTTCATTGCGCTGCCCCCCCCCCCCCTTCCCCACACACACACACACACACACACCTCTAAAAGCCAGGATCCCGGCATCTGTATGGTGAACTGCGGTCTCCCAATCTCCAGTCACACGTTACCAACCCAGATATTTTATATAGTAAAACCTTTGATGCAAGTAATCTTTGCTTTTACAGGTAAGTGCAGTTTTGATACATTCATAAAACAGTGACTGTAATACCTGAGTTAGCCACCAGGTGGCAGTACACAACCTCTGTTTTCTTCCTTACTGGTGTATAGATGAGATTTTGCAATGTAAAAATCATTGCTGTGGCGTTTGTACCCTTGGAAGTCACATTTTTAGAACCACGCAGAACATACAGCTCTCTCTAAATCCATAAGTACGTTTATGGGAAATTACAGCATCACTAAACTATTTTCCTCTGCAAAGCCAAAGACAATCATTTATCTCTGTCTTTCTCTTTCTCTTTTCCAGCCAAAGGCTGCAGATTTGCACCTGGACAAACCATGTTGCAATGCAAGGGGGACAAATTATTATTTATATTTCTTTTTGAATGTAGGGAAAGTACTGCTTGCATTTCCATGTTACACCCACCTACTGGGCGGCTTTATTTTACCATTGTGATTTAGAGTTGAGCTAGTACACGCCCCCTTCCCCCTCCCAACTCTGCATCTGACCACCCAGACTAGATTTACCCCCCTCTGCTGCACCATGCTTTTGCCAAAGAGCAAAATTGCATTTTCTGACTGCATTTAGGGCCTACTTCAGATCTGATCACAGCAGCAAAATTGTTAGCTAATGGACAAAACCATGTGCACTGCAGGTGGGTCAGATGTAACATGTGCAGAGAGAGTTAGATTTGGGTGGGGTGTGTTCAAACTGAAATCTAAATTGCGGTGTAAAAATAAAGCAGCCAGTATTTACCCTGCACAGAAACAATATAACCCAACCAAATCTATCTATCTCTGCACATGTTACATCTGCCCCACCTGCAGTGCACATGGTTTTGCCAATTAGCTAACAAATTTGCTGCGATTAGATCTGAATTAGGCCTTTACTCCAAACTCTAAATGAGCCCTAGAAGATTCCAGTTTTAAACTAACCCAGGTCAGATTATGCCAATTGGAAAATAAGTGAGAAAAGAGGAGTATATTATAATGATAAATAGCTAAATTTATGGTTATGAATTTATTGTTAGTTTTTGTTTAGTATTAAAATAACTCACGAACTTAAAGGATTTAAAAAAGAACAATATTTTCACTGTCCATTATTTATCCCCCAACATATGTAAAAACTACCTTGGGGGCTTTAGCATGTAGGGCCAGTGGCGCAATGGATAACGCGTCTGACTACGGATCAGAAGATTGTAGGTTCGACTCCTACCTGGCTCGATTTTTTTTTTTTTATGGAAATTTGCTGTGTTTTTCTGTGTCACAAAAACAATTTTTTTTAACTAATATAAATACAACAATAAATAAATTTGTTTTCATAGTTTATAGAAAATCTAAATTTTTTCTAGTTAACACATAAAAGATAATAACAGAACAATATACATTTAAATGTAGAAATGAATCAGAAATTAGGAGCCTGTTGCCAAAACTTTAATCGTTTTATTGCTCTAAAAAATATTGCTGCAATTTAATAAATAACTTTAATGAGGCAACAAAACTACCCTCACCCGCCTCGTCATACTAGTAAAGGCTAATTTACTGCATAACTAGGATAGGAAATAAACCCTGGCACAAAGCTGCCAGGGCCGTAACTAGGTGTGAGAGAACGGTGCCTCGCGCATATGCAGTGTGGGCGCAGGTATCCCACCGAGTGGCCGCCGGTGTGTGTGCCAGCGCTGTAAATATAGAATGCAGAGCAGGGCACACTGTCTACCCCATACGCTTCACCCCCGCTCCCTTCTCTACTGTAACAGGGAGATAACAGGCAGTCCCACTCCACAACAGGTAGTGCTGCTGCTCCCTGCCCGGCGCAGGCAGAGGAAGGGCAACCCCACACCTCCTTCTCCGCCAGTCACCACTCTGCCGCCCCTGGAGCAGCACCGGGAGGCACCGTCCATGGTGCCCTGCTGCGGGTACGAAGCCAAGTACTGCACAGAGCATGAGTCATCCGAGTTCTGCAGTATGTGAGAGAAAACAGTGGGGCGGGTGTGTGGAGCAGCGCTGCCTGAGTGTGTGACCTCCACTACCAGTGCTTGGATGCAAAAAAACAAACAAAAAAACATGGAAGAGGGATTGCAGTGAGGGGGTGGTGCTGGTGGGGAGAGGCAAAATGAGGATAGAGGGACCCACTAAGCGTAATACATTATTTACCATTCACAAGGTAATGTGTATTCACCTGGTGTAATGTGTATAAGGGGCTGTACCTGGTGTAATGTGTATAAGGGGCTGTACCTGGTGTAGTGTCTATAAGGGGCTGTACCTGGTGTAGTGTCTATAAGGAGCTGTACCTGGTGTAGTGTCTATAAGGGGCTGTACCTGGTGTAGTGTCTATAAGGGGCTGTACCTGGTGTAATGTGTATAAAGGGCTGCACCTGGAGTAATGTGTATAAGGGGCTGTACCTAGTGTAATGTGTATAAGGGGCTGTACCTTGCGTAATGTGTATAAGGGGCTGTACCTTGCGTAATGTGTATAAGGGGCTGCACCTGGCACAATGTGTGTAAGGGACTGCACCTGGTGTAGTGTGTATAAGGGGCTGCACCTGGCGCAATGTGTATAAGGTGCTGCACCTGGCGTAATGTGTATAAGGGGCTGTACCTGGCATAATGTGTATAAGGGGCTGTACCTGGTGTAATGTGTATAAGGGGCTGTAGCTGGTACAATGTGTATAAGGGGCACTACTGTGCATTGTGACATAAATAATGGACACTACTGGGGGGTGTAATGTAAATTGACAATATTCTGTGGCCATGCCTCTTCCCCATAAAGCTAAGGCCCTATATTTTTGCCATGCACCTTCATTGCGCACCGTCCCTATATTAAAAATGGGGGGGGGGGCACCAATTCTCTTCCTGGCACAGGGCACCAAAATGTCTAGTTGCGGCTCTGAAAGCTGCAATAAGCACAGCAGTACCCAGCTGGTAGCGGTTACACCCAAATAACCAAAAGGAAATCAAACAATATATTAAGGAACCAGACAAGTGCGCTAATGCAGTATATGTAGACAAGTGGTTGTACTGTAATTCAACACAGAATAAAAGAAAAAATATTTCCCTTAGAAGGCATAAATTATGTCTCTTGTGCTTCTCAAAATGTTCAACATATGATTTATGAAAATAGGTTTTCAAGACGTGAAAGGAGAAGCATATGAAAAACATAGTGCAATACGTTCAACAAAATGTATTATTCTATTAAAGAATCAGGCAAATATAAAACATATTCAAGATGGAGGTTTTCCAGATGTTAATGACAAAAAGACCTGTAGATCTTAAGGTAGGAGCCTCCGCAACCTCCCCTGGGTCTTGCTGCAACACAAATCTGGTCTTACTCCAGCACAATAAACAGTTCCTCTCCAGTGCCGATCCAAAAGAATAAAATGTCATCAATATAATGATGCCATGCAAGCAGATTTCGGCCCCAAGTTACATTCCTCCATACGTATTATATTGATGACATTCTACTCTTTTGGACTGGCACTGGAGATGAACTAGAGACTTTCTGTGAATGTTTGAATATGAACAAGCTGAATATCACATTTTCCAAATAAGCCAAGATACGATACATTTTTTGGATCTGACAATGTACGTTGAAATGAACATTTGTAAACAAAATGTTATAACAAGCCCACCGATGCACATAATTACATAATTACAGAGCTAGCACTAGTAAACATCATAGGAACTGGCTGAATAGTGTCCCTAAAAGTCAATTTCTTTGATTAAAACGAAACTGTAGTAAGAAAGAAGATTGTGGACATCAAATAGAAACAATGGAAAATAGATTTATTAAAAAAGGATAATTTAATGGAATAATACATTTTGTTGAACGTGTTACCCTGTCTTTCATATGCTTCTCTTTCCATATGTCTTGAAAACCTATTTTCATGACTCATATGTTGAAAAATGTAAGAAGCAGAGGAGACATCATTTATGACTTCTAAGGGAAGTGTTTTCCTTTATTCTGTGTTGCATTACTGCCACTTGTCTACATATACTGCATTAGCGCACCTGTCTGGTTCCTTTCTATATTGTTTTAGCGCACCTGTCTGGTTCCTTTCTATATTGTTTCATTTACTGCATTGCCGGACTTTCCTAAGTAATCTACCCCTGCGTGAGTCTTATATCAGCCAGGGTAACACCCATTTTGACATGCCATGGAGCTTTCCAATATACAGGGTGTCCCATAAGTCTGGAACCATAGGCTAAATCACTGAAATACTATTTCTTCTTTTTTACAGTTACTTCTTAACCCTGAGTGATGTCGTTAAATACAGAGGAATGCATCTAAGTGATCCTGCTAGTTGGCAATCACAGGGAAGTCACCCTTGAATTTAATCGGTTGCATACTGAACACATTTTGTGAGTGGATCATTTCGCCTATGGTTCCAGTATAAAAAATCCTGTATAATAAATGAGTGGTCTTCAGTTTGCCGTCTGTCGGGATCCCGGCGCACAGTATACCGGTGCCGGAATCCCGACAGCCGGCATACCGACACCTTTTCTCCCTCTTGGGGGTCCACGACCCCCCTGGAAGGAGAATAGATAGCATGGCGAGCGCAGTGAGCCTGAAAGGGGCTCATTTGCACTCACCCAGCTGTTGGTATGCCGGCGGTCGGGATTCTGGCGCCTGTATGCTGGCCGCCGGGAGCTTGGCCGCCGGCATACCCTACTACACCCATAATAAATATGCCCAGATTCATAACTAGAACTTTGTGTGTCCTACAGCAACACTGTAAAAGGTCCCCTGCCCTATGCTTCTATAGATACACCACCCCATAGTGCCTAAATTCACGTTATTCCACATTGTAGTGACCCCAGTTCACATTATGCCACACAGTGCCCCCAGTTCATATTGTGGCATCGGATATCCAGCTGCCTCTCTGCCATCTCCCCCTGGATGTCTGAGTGCTCCCTGAAGCTTAACATGGACAAATCCAAGCTCATCATCTTTCCTTCATCCAGGGTCTCCACCCTCCCTAATATCCGTCACTGTTGACAACACCATCATTCTCCCTGTTCCCCAACTCCGCTGCTTGGGCATCACTCTTGACTCCTCCCTCTGCTTCACCCTCCACGTTCAGTCTCTTACTCAATCCTGTTGGTTCCACCTATGCATCATCGCTCAGACCATTCCTGTCCCAGAGTGCGACTAAACTTATTATCCACTCACTGGTCATCTCACTGCTCGACTATTGCAATATTCTCCTCACTGGGCTCCCATGCTGTCATCTGGCTCCACTCCGATCTGTACTCAACTCTGCAGCTAGGCTCATCTTCCTCTCCCGCCGCTCCACTTCTGCCACTCCCCTTCAACAAAACCTGTACTGGCTCCCAGTCCCCTACAGAATCTTCACGTACAAGGCCCTCTCTAGCTCCACTGCTCCATACATGTCCAACATCATGTCCCTACATACTCTATCCCGGCAACTCTGGTCAGCCAATGACCATCATCTCTCATCTACCCTGGTCACTGCATCCCACGCGTGAATCCAATATTTTGCCCGCGCTGACCCCCTTCACTGGAACGAGCTCCCTCGCTTTATTAGACTCTCCCTGACCTTGCAAAGCTTCAAACGGGCACTGAAAACCCACCTGTTCATCAAAGCCTACCCTTTCGCATAACCTAGTTTCGAAGCCACTCTCCCAAACCACTACCTCATGTCTTGGCCATCTATGCCTCACGTACTTCCTAACATCAGGCTGTCTTTCGCTTACTCACACCTCATATCACCTGACTGTCTCCCCCCACCCCCAAGACTGTGAGCTTCTTGGAGCAGGGCCCTCTTCCCTCTGTTCTCACAACCCTCTTCTCTTCCACTTCAATTACAGCCTACATAGCGAATGTCTATACCCGCATCTCCTCTCACATATTACTGTCTATCTCTTCCAATGTCTGCCTGCCACTAGTAGTACGCAGATTACTCGTTTGCTTCCTGACATCTCGGCTGTAGTGTGTACTGAGAATTGTGTTGCTTATTGTTACCTGTGTTCTGTTTTAGTTTTTTTGTTGCTGTAATAAGAGTTCTGTGTACCCTGTATTGTTCTAATGTCTGGCGTATGTACGGCGCTGCGAAACACTTGTGGCACACTAGAAATAAAATGTAATAATATAATAACAAAATACACTGCTCAAAAAAATAAAGGGAACACTAAAATAACACATCCTAGATCTGAATGAATGAAATATTCTAATTAAATACTTTGTTCTTTACATAGTTGAATGTGCTGACAACAAAATCACACAAAAATTATCAATGGAAATCAAATTTATTAACCCATGGAGGTCTGTATTTGAAGTCACACTCAAAATGAAAGTGGAAAAACACACTACAGGCTGATCCAACTTTGATGTAATGTCCTTAAAACAAGTAAAAATGAGGCTCAGTAGTGTGTGTGGCCTCCACGTGCCTGTATGACCTCCCTACAACGCCTGGGCATGCTCCTGATGAGGTGGCGGATGGTCTCCTGAGGGATCTCCTCCCAGACCTGGACTAAAGCATCCGCCAACTCCTGGACAGTCTGTGGTGCAACGTGGCATTGGTGGATGGAGCGAGACATGATGTCCCAGATGTGCTCAATTGGATTCAGGTCTGGGGAACGCGCGGGCCAGTCAATGCCTTAGTCTTGCAGGAACTGCTGACACACTCCAGCCACATGAGGTCTAGCATTGTCTTGCATTAGGAGGAACCCAGGGCCAACCGCACCAGCAAGGGGTCTGAGGATCTCATCTCGGTACCTAATGGCAGTCAGGCTGTGCGGCCCCCCAAAGAAATGCCACCCCACACCATTACTGACCCACTGCCAAACCGGTCATGCTGGAGAATGTTGCAGGCAGCAGAACGTTCTCCTTGGTGTC
This sequence comes from Pseudophryne corroboree, assembly GCF_028390025.1. Classification (NCBI taxonomy): domain Eukaryota; kingdom Metazoa; phylum Chordata; class Amphibia; order Anura; family Myobatrachidae; genus Pseudophryne; species Pseudophryne corroboree. The sequence goes on from NC_086451.1 coordinate 457,353,074, forward strand.
TCCAGACTCTGTCACGTCTGTCACATGTGCTCAGTGAGAACCTGCTTTCATCTGTGAAGAGCACAGGGCGCCAGTGGCGAATTTGCCAATCTTGGTGTTCTCTGGCAAATGCCAAACGTCCTGCACGGTGTTTAGCTGTAAGCACAACCCCCACCTGTGGACGTCGGGCCCTCATACTATTCTCATGGAGTCTGTTTCTGATCGTTTGAGTAGACACATGCACATTTGTGGCTTGCTGGAGGTCATTTTGCAGGGCTCTGGAAGTGCTCCTCCTGTTCCTCCTTGCACAAAGGCGGAGGTAGCGGTCCTGCTGCTGGGTTGTTGCCCTCCTACGGCCTCCTCCACGTCTTCTGATGTACTGGCCTGTCTCCTGGTAGCGCCTCCATGCTCTGGACACTACGCTGACAGACACAGCAAACCTTCTTGCCACAGCTCGCATTGATGTGCCATCCTGGATGAGCTGCACTACCTGAGCCACTTGTGTGGGTTGTAGACTCCGTCTCATGCTACCACTAGAGTGAAAGCACCGCCAGCTTTCAAAAGTGACCAAAACATCAGCCAGAAAGCATAGGAGCTGAGAAGTGGTCTGTGGTCACCACCTGCAGAACAACTCCTTTATTGGGGGTGTCTTGCTAATTGCCTATAATTTCCACCTGTTGTCTATTCCATTTGCACAACAGCATGTGACATTGATTGTCAATCAGTGTTGCTTCCTAAGTGGACAGTTTGATTTCACAGAAGTGTGATTGACTTGGAGTTACATTGTGTTGTTTAAGTGTTCCCTTTATTTTTTTGAGCAATGTATATTAAATACATTATATAATAATAAAATTATTATTATTATTATTATTATTATTAATAATAATAAAAACTAATATCTTCAATATCTATGCAGGTATTTTATTTGTAGGATATAGTATATAGTAAAATCTTTGATGCAATTATTCTTTGCTTTTGCAGGTCAGTGTAGTTTTCTTTTACTTTGAAAACAGTAACAGTAATGCCTGATTTAGCCACCAGGTGGCAGTACATACCCTCTGTTTTCTTCCTTTCTGGTAGATAGATGTGATTTTGCAATGTAAAAATCACCACTGTGGTGCAATCTGTAGCGTTATGTTTGTACCCTTGAAAATCATATTGTCAGTCACACAGGAATTCCACACTCTCTATATCCATTATTATGTTTATGGGAAATTACAGCATCACTAAAATATTTTCCTCTGAAAAACCAAAGACAAACATGTATCTCTGTCTCTCTCTCTCTCTCTTTTACAATCAAAGGAGGTAGATTTGCTCCTGGATAAACCATGTTGCAATGCAAGGGGGGCAAATTATTATTATCATTATTATTATTATTATTATTATTATTATTATTATTATTATTATTATTATGCATGTAGGGAAAGTACTACTTGCTTTTGCATATCACACCACCTACTGGGCAACTTTATTTTACCATTGTGATTTAGAGTTGAAATAGGACACGCCCCCTCCCCCCTCCAAACTCTACATCTGTCCACACAGTATAAATTTACCCCCCTCTGCTGCACCATGCTTTTGACATGGTGCAAAATTGCAACTTCTGACTGGATTTACTCCAAACTCTAACCGAGGCCGTAGGAAATTCCAGGTTTAAACTAACCCAGGTCAGATTATACCAACTGGAAAATAAGTAAGAATAGAGGAGTATATTATAATGATAAAGCGCTTTTTTATTATTACAGTAACTCACGATCTTAAAGAATTTAAAGAAGAACAATATTTTCACTGTCCATTATTTATCCCCCAACATATGTAAAAACTGCCATTGGGGGCTCTAGCATGTAGGGCCAGTGGCGCAATGGATAACGCGTCTGACTACGGATCAGAAGATTGTAGGTTCGACTCCTACCTGGCTCGATATTTTTTTTTTTTTCTTCAAAATTTACATTGTTTTGTTGAGGTCAAAAAAGCTATTTTTTTAACGGATATAAAAATAACAAATTTCTTTTCATAGGCTATAGAAAATCTAAATGATTTATAGTTTACAAACAAAAGATGATAATGGGAAAATATACATTAGTGTAGAAATAAATCAAAGATTAGGAGCCTGTTGCAAAAACCTAATTGTTTTATTGCTCTAAATATATTGACACAATTAATAAATAGCATCATGAGTCAGCAAAACTACCCTCACCTGCCTCGTCATACTAGTAACGACTAATTTACTGCATTATAACTAGGCTAGGAAATAAACCCTGGCGCAAAGCTGCACTAATAACCGCAGCCCCCAGCTGGTAGCGGTTACACCCAAATAACCAAAAGGCAATCAAACAATGTATTCAGTCAGTTACTTGTCTACATATTCTGTATTAGTGCACTTGTCTGGTTCCTTTCTATATCATTTCATTTGCTGCATTCCCGGCTTCTTTACATAATCCACCTCTGCAGGAGTCTTATATCAGACATGGTAACCCCCATTATTACATGCCATGGAGCTTTTCACTCTCTAATAAATATAGCCAGATTCATAACTAGAACTTTGTGTGCCCTACAGCAACATTGTAAAAGGACCCCTACCACAGTGCTTCTAGATATACACCGCCCCATAGTAGTGCCTAAATTCACATTATTCCACATTGTAGTGCCCCCAATTCTCATAATACCACACTGTAGTTCCCCCAGTTCATTATGCCACAGAGTGCCCCCAGTTCTCATTATGTCACACAGAGCCCCCCAGTTCTCATTATGCCACACAGTGCCCCCAGTTCTTATTATATCACACAGTGCCCCCAGATCATATTGTGGCACATTGTAGTCCTCCGCAGTTCACAGTTTGAATTTACTCTTGCTAGGAATTATTTTATGTACAACGAGTGATCTACAATGCTCTGGCTGTGCGATGGGGTCCGATGTGGCCCCATTATATGCTAATGTGTACATGTTCCTACAAGAAAGGAAGTTCTCTTATAAACAGCGAGACCCGTGTTCATATAATCATGTCCATACTGTATAGTACATTGATGCTTTGCTGATACTGAAAAGGAGATACTGACAGTGATGGAGATTTCCTGGTCTCATACAATGATCAGTGACCTTGCGTAAGCCCATGGGTGCCACAAGCTGCCGGATGGTGTCTCAGTGATCTGAAGCTGCGTTCCAGGATCCAGGTTAGATCACTACGAGACATCTGCATGTAATAGACACCTCCTGCTGCATTACCATACAGCGCTGTCACTGCCGCTTCCAAGGAAGTGATAGCGATTCTGACCACATCTGAATGATCCCCACTGAGTCTGTGCAGCTACAATAGCCTAGCAGTGAGCCTGATGAAGATGCAGCCTAATGAATGAGCTGGGTGTCCATGGATGTGGGGATTCCCCAGAGAGAGAGGACTGGGACATGTGCCATCTGTTATCTTTCAAATCCACCTGTGATGCTCCTGACTTGCTGGGCCCTCCAACATGTCCCCCCTTCCCCAACTTGCTGGGCCCTCCAACATGTCCCCCCTTCCCCAACTTGCTGGGCCCTCCAACATGTTCCCCCTTCCCCAACTTGCTGGACCCTCCAACATGTTCCCCCTTCCCCAACTTGCTGGGCCCTCCAACATGTTCCCCCTTCCCCAACTTGCTGGGCCCTCCAACATGTTCCCTCTTCCCCAACTTACTGGGCCCTCCAACATGTTCCCCCTTCCCTATAAGCAGCCCTGTCCAGCTCACACAAAGTAAGAATATTACACGTTTGTCCCTGACAACCTTTTGTACCTGTCGGCCTTACCCTCTGTTGACTTTTTATGTGTCAACCTTTTGTACCTGTGGATTTATTTTAATGTTGACCATTTGGTGTCGACCTATTGACTCTCTGCCTACTTAATGTAGATCTTCTATACCATACCCTTCTTTACCTAGAGACCTTTCTGACACACAGGATAAGGTATACAGTCGGATCACCAGCTTCCTCTCTGACAACTCCATCCTTGATGCTCTTCAATCTGGCTTTCGCCCCTACACTCCAATGAAACTGCCCTTGTCAGTGTCACCTGTTACCTGCTTTTGGCCAAATCCAGGGGTCACTTTTCTCTGCTCAACCTCCTGGACCTGTCTGCTGCCTTTGACACTGTCTGCTTTCATCTGTCCTTGCCTAGTTCACCTCTTACCACACTACCCGCTCACACCTCACCCCCTTCTATTTTCCCAGTCGATGTCCCGCAGGGCTCTATCCTGGGCTCCCTTCACCTCTCCCTATACCAGGGGTGGGGAACCTCAGGCCCGAGGGCCGTATAAGGCCCAAAAAAGCCACTTGATCCAGCCCGGCCAGGCTCACCTAAATGAGAGGAGATGCAGAGCACCCGCTGAGATTTTAGCACCAGCGGGCGCCTGGCTCAGCAGCAGCCGGAGGCATGAGCTCACTCCTGAGCTCCAGCTTCTGGCTCAGGCAGTGTACATGTGTGGCTATGGGAGAGATGTCATGACATCTCTCCCATAGTTCCGAGGAGAGGGAGGGCAGCGGTCCGGAAGCAGGAGCAGGGCTAGTGAGCATTGTGGGGGGGGGGGGGGGGGGTTTCCATTTAATGTGTGTAAGCGGCGCTACTAGGGGCCATATTTAGTGGGGCATAACTGCAGGGGGCATATTTAATGGGGCATAACTACAGGGGGCATATTTAATGGGGCATAACAACTGATGGGGCATATCTAATGGGCCAAAACAACTGACAGTGGGCATATCTAATGGGGCATAACAACTGACTGGGGGCAAATCTAATCGGGCATAACAAGAGTCTGGGGGCATAACTACTGACTGGGTGCAGGCTAATTTTTAAGTTGATGATTTTTGTATGGCCCCCGAAGGATTTTATAAATATCCAAATGGCCCTTGGTAGAAAAAAGGTTCCCCACCCCTGCCCTATACAATGCTTCCCTAGGTGCACTTAGAAGCTCCTCCAGCTTTCTATACCACCTCTATGCCAACGGTACGCAACTATACTTCTCCTCTCCTGACCTCTCTCCCTCTGTCCTCTCTCAGGTATCCAGCTGCCTCTCTGCCATCTCCCCTGGATGTCTGAGTGCTCCCTGAAGCTCAACATGGACAGATCCAAGCTCATCATCTTTCCCTCATCCAGGGTCTCCACCCTCCCTAATATCCCTGTCACTGTTGACAACACCATCATCCTCCCCATTCCCTAACTCGGCTGCGTTGGCATCACTTTTGACTCCTCCCTCTCCTTCACCCTTCACGTTCAGCCCCTCACTCAATCCTGTTGGTTCCAGCTATGCAACATCGCTGAGACCATTCCTCTCCCAGAGTGCGATTAAATGTATTATCCACTCACTGGTCATCTCACTGCTCGACTATTGCAACATTCTCCTCACTGGCCTCCAATGCTCCAATCTCGCTCCACTCCAATCTGTACTCAACTCTGCAGCTAGACTTATCTTCCTCTCCCGCCGTTCCACATCTGCCACTCCCCTTCAACAAAACCTGCACTGGCTCCCATTCCCCTTCAGAATCCTCTTCAATCTCCTGATCCTCATGTACAACGCCTTCTCTAACTCTACAGTCAACAGACTACCTCCCGGCCACTCTGGTTGGCAATTATTTCTATGAAAAGCCATACATATGTGTTTTTCTATCCATGTAAAACACATGGTTACTGCTTTTTTTGGGAAACACCATGTTTCCTCACTTCCTGTTTTTAATCAAATTTTTCAATAAAGTTTAAGTATAAAAAGCGACATCCCAGCAACAAACGTTATACTTGACAAAGGACATCAATGCCCGAAACGCGTTGGAACTAGCACTATCACGCTGCGTAGAGAGCGCACTGCTGAACAGACGGTGGACAGAGCATGGGGAACGGAGGTGACATCAGCGCAAAATACTGACTGAGGCCGCAAGCCAAGCTGTGTGGAGAACCAAGCCGGGCAGCATCAAGGTGACGGAATAACCATAAAATGATGGTTATTATCATTAGTATTATTAATAATAATAATAATAATATCTTCAATATCTATGCTGGTATTTTACTTGTAGGATATAGTATATAGTAAAAATCTTTGATGCAAGTATTCTTTGCTTTTTCAGGTATGTGTAGTTTTCGTTTACTTTGAAAACAGTAACAGTAATACCTGATTTAGCCACCAGGTGGCAGTACATACCCTCCGTTTTCTTCCTAGCTCTATGTGATTTTGTAATGTAAAAATCATCGCTGTGGTGCAATCTGTAGCATTATGTTTGTCTGCTTGAAAATCATATTGTCAGTCACACAGGAATTCCACACTCTATATCCATTATTATGTTTATGGGAAATTACAGCATCACTAAAATATTTTCCTCTGCAGCACAAAAGACAATAATTTATCTCTGTCTCTCTCTTTTACAATCAAAGGGGGTAGATTTGCTCCTGGATAAACCATGTTGCTATGCAAGGGGGGCAAATTATTATTATTATTATTATTATTATTATTATTATTATTCATGTAGGGAAAGTACTGCTTGATTTTGCATATCACACCCACCTACTGGGCAGCTTTATTTTACCACTTTTGTGACGTGCAATATTTTTATTATATGGAGTATTACATCCAATCATAATTGTGTGAGTGGTTAAATATTGCACGGACAAACGGCGTGAACAGTGCACGCAGGGCCTGATGAATCAGCTAGTAGGTGCTGTGGTTGGGGGAGTGGCGGGGGCAGTGAAGATGCGGATGGTATCCTGGGGTGCCGCGGGAGGGGCGGTTGTGACGGTGACGCAGGTGGGGGAGGGGCTTATGCGGTGGTGCCGCAGGTGGGGGAGGGTGCGTGGGTGCCGCGGGTGGTAGTCCGGAGCCACTGCGGGTGGGGGAGGAGCAGTTGCGGGGGTGCCCATGGTGGGGGAGGGGTGGATGCGGTGGTGCTGCGGGAGGGGCGGGTGCAGGGTGGGTGGGGGAGGGGGTCCGGAGCTGGAGGGGGTGTGTGGGGGTGCAGTGGATGGGGCCCGGAGGTACTGCGAGTGGGGGAGGGGCAGGTAATACTTCTCCTGCTTCTCCTCCTGTCAGCAACTAAGCTGCTGTCCTCCCTTTGGCAGTGGCTTTCCCAGAGACTCGCACAGCAGGCAGTCAGTATTGTTTGCGCCGTTGTCCCAATGCGCCGCATTACAGGGAAGAAGATGTATGCGATAAACTACAGCTCCCAGCAGCCCTAAGGGGTGGAATGCTTCTGCGCTAAGGGCTGCTGGGAGCTGTAGTTTATGTAGTGCGTCTAATTCCCTGTAATAAGCGCGTTGGGATACTGGCGCTAACAATAGTGACTGGCTGGCAGAACTGACTGACTCGCTGAATCAGTGTAAAAGGTGAGAGTGCTGTGCAGTGTCAGTGACACTATACACAGGCCCGGCGCTAGCCGCTCAGCAAAGGGATGCAGTGCAGGGAGGCACCAGGAAGGAGAGGCGTTCTCCCTGCTCTGCATCCCTGTGCTGAGCTGCTGCTGCTATCCCTGCTGCTGCTGCCGGCTGCTGTCACACATGCAGCGGCGCCGGCAGCACAAAGCCTCCTCTCCCCCTCGACGCTGGCAGCACAAAGCCTCCTCTCCCCCCCCCCCTCCCCTGTGTGACATTCAATGGCCGGGCGGGAGCCAAAGGGGGCGGAGTTAGATGGGAATATGGGGCGGAGCTACACAGGACCATGCTGCAGCAGGAGGATGAACTGCTACAGCTTCGGCCAGCCAGACTACATTAGGTAAGTGTCTGGAAAGAGAGTGAGTGTGTGTGTGTATATACAGTGTCTGTGTATACTGTATATATGTGTTACTGTGTATGTGTGTAATGTATGTACAGTATGTATGTGTGTGTTTGTATATATGTGTCTGTTGTGTGTGTGTATGTGTGACTGCTGCATAATGTGTGTAAGCGTCACAGGTACAGAGGGCGTTACGTGTGTAAGCGTCACTGCTACAGAGGGCGTTACGCGTGTAAGCGTCACTGCTACAGGGGGGCATTACGTGTGCAAGCATCACTGCTACAGGGGGCGTTACATGTGTAAGTGTCACCGGTACAGGAGGCGTTACGTGTGTAAGCATCACTGCTACAGGGGGTGTTACTTGTGTAAGCGTCACTGGTACAGGGGGTGTTACTGGTGGAAGTGTCACTGGTACAGGGGGCATTACATGTGTAGGTGTCTCTACTACAGGGGGTATTATGTGCGCTGTGCCTTTGTAAAGTATGCGAGGGTGCAAATTTATAGTTTGCAGGGGGGCGCTGAACACCCTAGCACCGGCCCTGACTGCACACCCACTGCACTGCACAGCACTGTCACCTTTTACATTGATTCAGCGTCCAGACATTACCCTCCGCGATATCACCCACTCTATCCGCCAGGTGCTGTGTTGCGGAGTCAGGGCCTCTGGGGATCTGGGCGCGGTTGTGGCGGGGAGGCACTTCTGTGACATCACACGCAGAGGAGGCTCAGAGGCTCAGAGAATATGCGGTGCAGGGAGGGCTATGAAAGCCTTCCGCTGCGCCGCTTTCATACACATCTATGCCGGTGGCCGCAGCAGCTTTTGTTCCACCTGCGCCGGGGCTAGGGAGTGGGGATTGTTGATGCCGGAGGGGCAGTTGGACTGGCAGCAACACATTGGTGGTCATTCCGAGATGATCGCTTGCTAGCAGTTTTTAGCAGACGTACAAACGCTATGCCGCCGCCCACTGGGAGTGTATTTTAGCTTAGCAGAAGTGCGAATGAAGGGATCGGAGAGCGGCTACAAATTTTTTTTTGTGCAGTTTCAGAGTAGCTTCAGACCTACTCAGCGCTTGCGATCACTTCAGAGCATTCCGTTCCGGTTTGCCCAGCCACGCCTGCATTTTCCGAACCCTCCCTGAAAATGGTCAGTTGACATCCAGAAACGCCCTCTTCCTGTCAATCACTCTGCGGCTGCTTGTGCGACTGAAAAGCATCGCTAGACCCTGTTTAAAACGACATCGTTCGTTGTAATAGCACGGCGTGCGTGCGCATTGCGCTGCATACGCATGCGCAGAAGTGCCGAGTTTTTGCCTGATCGCTGCACAGTGAACGAATGCAGCTAGCGAACAACTTGGAATGACTCCCATAGGACGCTGCAGTAAAAGGATGTTTTTCCCCTATCTACAGCACAGTATCCGTTCAGATGGTCAACCATGTTATGGCCGACCATGTTATGGTCGACAGTCATTAGGTCGACCACTATTGGTCGACATTGACATGGACACATGGTCGACACATGAAAGGTCGACACATGAAAAGGTCGACATGAGTTTTTTTACTTTTTTTTCTTTTGGGGAACTTTTCCATACTTTACGATCCACGTGGACTACGATTGGAACGGTAATCTGTGCCGAGCGAAGCGGTAGCGGAGCAAAGGCACCATACCCGAAGCATGGTAAGGGGACGCAGTGCACTAATTGTGGTTCCCAGTCACTTTACGCAAAATTCGACACCAAAAAAGAAAAAAAAAACTCATGTCGACCTTTTCATGTGTCGACCTTTCACGTGTTGACCATTTCATGTGTCGACCATGTGTCCATGTCGACCATGTCAATGTTGACCAATAGTGGTCGACCTAATGACTGTCGACCATAACATGGTCGACCATTCATACCGGAACACTACAGCACAGAGACTTGCTGCAGATGCAGTGGCATACCCTCCAGCTGCACCTTTTTGGCAGGTACAGTCCCTTTTTTTTATGGTCTATACCGTTTTTTGACTCTCCAAGCTTCCATTTAAAGTATTTGAAAAGGGGCGTGGCCACGGCGCTGTACCCGTGGCCATGCCCCCTTTCCAAATGTGTATCACTGTTTATGTGTAAATTGTTGGAGGGTGTGTTGCTGCAGATGCAGTGGGCCTATTTTGGGGTGTGGATCTGGAGCTGCAGCTCCATCAGTCCCATTGCTAATCCTGCTCTGTGAAAACACAGCAGCCAAAGGGCAGAGCCTCCCATTGGATGTAACCTGTGTGGGAGGGCGTTTCTCGCCCCCTTCAGCTGTGGACTGGGTGTGACAGACCTGCTGCTAACCCAGTGAGAGCTCCTAGCCACACCCAGTGTTAGAGCTCCAGGCACAGAGTCACAGGGATATTATATAGGAGATTGTGATTTAGAGTTGAACTAGAACACGCCCCCTCCCCCCTCCCAACTCTACATCTGACCACACAGTATAAATTTACCCCCCTCTGCTGCACCATGCTTTTGACATGGTGCAAAATTGCATCTTCTGACTGGATTTACTCCAAACTCTAACTGAGGCCGTAAGAGATTCCAGGTTTAACCTAACCCAGGTCAGATTATACCAACTGGAAAATAAGTGAGAATAGAGGAGTATATTATAATGATAAAGCGCTTTTTTATTATTACAGTAACTCACAATCTTAAAGGATTTAACATTATGTTCACTGTCCATTATTTATCCCCCAACATATGTAAAAACTACCCTTGGGGGCTCTAGCATGTAGGGCCAGTGGCGCAATGGATAACGCGTCTGACTACGGATCAGAAGATTGTAGGTTCGACTCCTACCTGGCTCGATAATTTTTTTATAAACAATTTTTTAAGTAGAAATTTACATTGTTTTATTGTGGTCAGAAATGCAATTTTTTTTAACTGATATAAAAATAACAATCAAATAAAATAGTTTTCATAGGTTATAGAAAATATAAATTATAGTTCACAAACAAAACATAATAATGGGAAAATATACATTAATGTAGAAATAAATAAAAATTAGGAGCCTGTTGCAAAAACCTTAATTGTTTTATTGCTCTAAAAACATTGACACAATTAATAAATAGCATCATGAGTCAGCAAAACTACCCTCACCTCCCTCGTCATACTAGTAACGGCTAATTTACTGCATTATAACTAGGCTAGGAAATAAACCCTGGCGCAAAGCTGCAATAATAACCGCAGCCCCCAGCTGGTAGCGGTTACACCCAAATAACCAAAAGGAAATCAGACAATATATTTAGTCAGTCACTTGTCTACATATTCTGTATTAGCGCACTTGTCTGGTTCCTTTCTATATAATTTCATTTGCTGCATTCCCGGCCTTCTTACATAATCCACCTCTGCAGGAGTCTTATATCGGACATGGTAACCCCCATTCAGAGCCGGCCCTAACCAATATGATGCCCTAGGCAAGATTTTGGCTCGTGCCCCCTAGCACCACCGCTGGTTCTGCCTCTGACCTTGCACCTCTTTCCCAGCACCATCACCCCTTACCCATAGCAGTTTTATCTTGTGATAGTGTCCATAATTCATATTACATCCCATAGTAGTATCACTTTACCTTATAAACGTTACTCCTCACAGTAGTGCCCCTTATTCACATTACACCACACCTTATTGCTCTTTATTCACATTAGACGACACAGACACAATAGTGCCCTTTTTATATGCAATGCCACATAGTAGAGCACCTTATACACATAATGCCACACATTAATAATGCATTTATACACAATTCCACACAGTAATGCCCCTTACACATATGAGACACATTAATGTCCTTATAAACATAATGCACCTTACACATTATGTCAACCTTTATTAATGCCCTTTTACACATAATGTCCCTTACACATATGCTGCACATTATTAATGCCCTTATACACATAATGACACACATACAGTAGTACCCTGTTACACATATGCTGCACATTATTAATGCCCTTATACACATAATGACACACATAGTGGCCCTTTACACATATGTTGCACATTATTAATGCATTTTTACATGATACACATAATGCTCCTTACACATATTCCGAACACTACTGCACAACCAACCCACTCACATGCACACAGCACTCACACTGCCACTAACACTGTGACGTCTGCCTCTGCTTGGATACAGATGTGTCCTCACAAATCTTGCATCAATGCTAACTTAGGGCACCTTTTTTTAATGAAGATGCATCTTATTTGCATTGCTATGTGGCTAGGATGCACAAGCAGCTTCTGCTGATTAAACTTATATGCAGCATGCCTATATACTGTGTGAGACTGTGGCTGTATCTGCATATGAAATGCTACATACAGAATATAGGCATGCCGCATATCATTTTAATCAACAGAAGCTACTAATGCCCCAAGGCATATCAAATGCCCAAGGCAATTGCCTAGTTTGCCTATGCCTATGGCCGGCCCTGCCCCCATTATTACATGCCATGGAGCTTTTCGCTCTATAATAAATATAGCCAGATTCATAACTAGAACTTTGTGTGCCCTACAGCAACATTGTAAAAGGACCCCTTCCCCAATGCTTCTAGATATACACTGCCCCATAGTAGTGCCTACATTCACATTATTCCACACTTTAGTGCCCCCTTTTCTCATTATCCCACACAGTGCCCCCAGTTCTCATTATCCCACAGAGTGCCCCCAGTTCATATTATGGCACATTGTAGTCCTCCGCAGTTCACAGTTTGAATTTACTCTTGCTAGGAATTATTTTATGTACAACGAGTGATCTACAATGCTCTGGCTGTGTGATGGGGTCCGATGTGGCCCCATTATATGCCAATGTGCACATGTTCCTACAAGAAAAGGAGTTCTCTTATAAATAGCGAGACCCATGTCCATATAATCATGTACATACTGTATAGTACATTGATGCTTTGCTGATACTGAAAAGGAGATACTGAGAGTGATGGAGATTTCCTGGTCTCATACAATGATCAGTGACCTTGTGTAAGCCCATGGGTGCCACAAGCTGCCAGATGGTGTCTCAGTGATCTGATGCTGCGTTCCAGGATCCAGGTTTGATCACTACTACAGCAGGAGACATCTGCATGTAATAGACGCCTCCTGCTGCATCACCATACAGCGCTGTCACTGCCGCTTCCAAGGAAGTGATAGCGATTCTGACCACATCTGAATGATCCCCACTGAGTCTGTGCAACTACAATAGCCTAGCAGTGAGCCTGATGAAGATGCAGCCTAATGAATGGGCTGGGTGGCCATGGATGTGGGGATTCCCCATAGAGAGAGGACCGGGGCATGTGCCATCTGTTATCTTTGAAATCCAGCTCTGATGCCCCTGACTTGCTGGGCCCTCCAACATGTTCCCCCATTCCCAACTTGCTGGGCCCTCCAACATGTTCCCCACTCCCCAACTTGCTGGGCCCTACAACATGTTCCCCCTTCCCCAACTTGCTGGGCCCTCCAATATGTTCCCCCTTCCCCAACTTGCTGGGCCCTCCAACATGTCCTCCCTTCCCCAACTTGCTGGGCCCTCCAACATGTTCCCCCTTCCCCAACTTGCTGGGCCCTCCAACATGTTCCCCCTTCCCCAACTTGCTGGCCCTCCAACATGTTCCCCCTTCCTGTGGCATCACAAGGCGGGTGCGGGGGGTGCGGCCCGCACCCGGGTGTGACACCTGGAGGGGGTGACACCAAATGTCAGCTCCTCCGTAGTGACAGAAGCCAGGTGCTGCAGTGTGAAATTCCGCTACAGCACCCGGCTCCTGTCATAGCAGAGGAGCCGACAGCACACTGAGACCGTCTCTGGGGGAAGCCCAGCATCTCCGGAGATGCTGGGCACGCCCCCAGAGTGACGATACCAGTATCCCCTCGAAGCCACGCCCCCTAGCTGTAAGGCCACGCCCCTTTTGCCGCGATCGCGGCTGTACATCAGGGGTGCGCACCGGGTGTCACCAGACACCTGGTGACGCCTCTGCCCCCTTCCCCAACTTGCTGGGCCCTCCAACATGTTCCCCCATCCCTATAAGCAGCCCTGTCCAGCTCACACAAAATAAGTATATTACAAGTTTGTCCCTGACAACCTTTTGTACCTGTCGACCTTACCCTCTGTTGACTTTTTATGTGTCAACCTTTTGTACCTGTGGATTTATTTTTATGTTGACCAATTGGTGTCGACCTATTGACTCTCTACCTACTTAATGTAGATCTTCTATACCATACCCTTCTTTACCTAGAGATCTTGCTGACACACAGGATAAGGTATACAGTCGGATCACCAGCTACCTCTCTGACAACTCCATCCTTGATGCTCTTCAATTTGGCTTCCGCCCCTACACTCTAATGAAACTGCCCTTGTCAGTGTCACCAATTACCTGTTTTCGGCCAAATCCAGGGGTCACTTTTCTCTGCTCTACCTCCTGGACCTCTCTGCTGCCTTTGACACTGCCTCATCTTCTCTGTCCTTGCCTGGTTCACCTCTTACCACACTCAGCTGCTTCGGCATCACTCTTGACTCCTCCCTCTCCTTCACCCCCCACATTCAGTCTCTCACTCAATCCTGTCGGTTACAGTTATGCAACATTGCTGAGACCATTCCTATCCCAGAGTGCGACTAAACTTATTATCCACTCACTGGTCATCTCACGGCTCAACTATTGCAACATTCTCCTCATTGGCCTCCCATGCTCCCATCTTGCTCCACTCCAATCTGTACTCAACTCCGCAGCTAGACTTATCTTCCTCTCCCGCCGTTCCACATCTGCCACTCCCCTTCAACAAAACCTGCCCTGGCTTCCATTCCCCTGCAGAATCCTCTTCAATCTCCTCATCCTCATGTACAAGGCCTTCTCTAACTCCACTGCTCCCTACATTTCCAACCACATCTCCCTACAGACTACCTGCCGGCCACTCTGGTCAGCAATTATTTCTATGAAAATGCCATACCTATGTTTTTTTATATCCATGTAATAACACATGGTTACCGCTTTTTTGGGAAACATCCTGTTTCCTCACTTCCTGTTTTTTAATCAAGTTTTTCAATAAAGTTTAAGTATAAAAAGCGACATCCCAGCAACAAACGTTATCCTTGACAAAGGGCATCAATGCCCGAAACGCGTTGGAAATAGCACTATCACTCTGCATAGAGAGCGCACTGCTGAACAGACGGAGAACAGAGCATGGGGAATGGAGGTGACATCAGCGCAAAATACTTACTGAGGCCGCAAGCCAAGCCATGTGGGTAACCAAGCTGGACAGCATCAAGGTGATGGGAATAACCATAAAACATACCTCCCAACATGACCCTTTCCAGGAGGGACAAAATGGTCTGCTCCTGGACTTCCTTCTTAATTTAGGATTGCTGTCACCTGGGTTGAAACACCTTTGGTATCAATTAACCTGTTCAAAACAGGTGACGGCAATCCTAAATTAAGAGGGAAGTCTAGGAACAGAGTATTTTGTCCCTCCTGGAGAGGGTCATGTTGGGAGGTATGCATAAAATTATGGTTATTATCATTAGTAATAATAATAATAATAATATCTTCAATATATATGCTCGTATTTTACTTGTAGGATACAGTATATACTAAAATCTTTGATGCAATTATTCTTTGCTTTTACAGGTATGTGTATTGTTCTAATGTCTGCCATATGAACGGCACTGCGAAACACTTGTGACGCACTAGAAATAAAATGTAATAATATAATTACAAAATATATGAAATACATTATATAATAAAGGCCCTCATTCCGAGTTGTTCGCTCACTAGCTGCTTTTAGCAGCATTGCACACGCTAGGCCGCCGCCCTCTGGGAGTGAATCTTAGATTAGCAGAATAGCGAACGAAAGATTCGCAGAATTGCGAATAGAAATTTCTTAGCAGTTTCTGAGTAGCTCCAGACCTACTCACAAATAGCGATCAGTTCAGGCCGTTTCGTTCCTTGTTTGACGTCACACACACGCCCAGCGTCCGGCCAACCACTCCCCCATTTCTCCAGACACTCCCGCGTTTTTCCCTGACATGCCTGCGTTTTTTCGCACACTCCCAGAAAACGGACAGTTTCCGCCCATAAACACCCACTTCCTGTCAATCACGCTACGATCACTTCAATGATGAAAAATCTTCGTTCGGACGTGAGTAAATCTACTAAGTTTTGAGCAAAAATACTTAGCGCATGCGCACTGCGTACCATGCGCATGCGTATTTTTGCCTTAATCGCTCCGTAGCGAAAATCGGCAACGAGCGAACAACTCGGAATGACCCCCAAAATTATTATTATTATTATTATTATTATTAATAATAATAATATCTTCAATATCTATGCTGGTATTTTACTTGTAGGATATAGTATATAGTAAAATCTTTGATGCAAGTATTCTTTGCTTTTACAGGTCAGTGTAGTTTTCTTTTACTTTGAAAACAGTAACAGTAATGCCTGATTTAGCCTCCAGGTGGCAGTACATACCCTCTGTTTTGTTCCTTTCTGGTAGCTCTATGTGATTTTGTAATGTAAAAATCATCGCTGTGGTGCAATCTGTAGCATTATGTTTGTACCCTTGAAAATCATATTGTCAGTCACACAGGAATTCCACACTCTATATCCATTATTATGTTTATGGGGAAATTACAGCATCACTAAAATATTTTCCTCTGCAGCACAAAAGACAATCATTTCTCTCTCTCTCTCTCTCTCTCTCTCTCTCTCTCTCTCTCTCTCTCTCTTTCTCTCAATCAAAGGAGGTAGATTTGCTCCTGGATAAACCATGTTGCTATGCTAGGGGGGCAAATTATTATTATTATTATTATTATTACTAGGTGCTTCATCGGGGCTACGCCCCCTTAACCCTTGCATGCCTTTCTGGGGTTCAATATTTGTATTATATGGAGTATTACCTGCATTCCTTTGTTAGTGGTTAAATATTGCACAATGAAAGGGCGTGCGATGGTGAAGGAGGCGCAGCCCCTTGCGACGGCGTGAACAGCACCTGCAGGGCATGATGTACAAAATGTAGCGGGTGCGGGGGGGACTGCGGATGGGGGAGGGTGTCTGTAGATCAGGGACGTGCAGTCAGGGGAGGCAGGGGAGGCACTGCCTCCCCTGCCATTAATAATTAAAATAATATAAAGAAGATACTTATGACACAGCTACTGTGTCATAAGTATCTGCTTTAACGTTTATATTATTTTAACTATTTTTGTTGTTTATAAAACTGTTTAAAAAGTATTTTGGAGGCATCGCTTTCGGTGCCTCCCGCTGTCACAGAGAAAGTGCCGGATGCGGGGGGCGGGGCCATGGCATTGGGCAGTAATAGCCCATTGAAAACTGCACATGAAGCGGCACCTCTAGAAGTGCCTCTTAGACAGGGGTGTGCTTTCAGCTCATATGAAAGCACACCCCTGTGACTAGAGCAGATGTGATTGGGCAGTGCTGGACTGCCCGTTCTGCTCATCAGATGCTCGGCGGCAGGGCGGATTGGCCTGGTCAGCTTACACTTGCGGTGGTCAAGCGTCATCCCGAGCTGGAGTACATCAGAGGCGGCGGTGGCAGCGGCATTAGCCGTATCAAGAAGAGTAGGGCTGCAGCCGCGGGCCTGACCCTCCCGGGCCGCCCACCGCTGACTGTCACGGCCGCTCTCTTTCCCCGGAGACTTCCGTTGCAGTGCTGCGGCTGCCTTGTAGGGTGGTGTGCGCTCAGCTCCTCTGCTGCTGAGCGCACCCACGTTATATTTACGCGAACTGCAGCACACTAGCACAGAAGCCTGCACCGCCAGCTTTGCCTGCGCCCCCCATGCAGTGTCTCTTCTAGGACTCGGCCAGCCCCAGCTGTCTCCCAGACGGATGAGGATGGAGAAGCTGACAAGAGGATTCGTTGGACGGTGGCCAGGAGCGGGGACAGGTGAGGAGACCATAAACGTGTAAAATAGGGGGGTCTCGCCTGCTGTAATGTGTAAAAAGGGGGACTCGCCTGCTGTAATGTGTAAAATAGGGTGGACTCGCCTGCTGTAATGTGTAAAATAGGGGGGACTCGCCTGCTGTAATGTGTAAAAAGGTGGATTCGCCTGCTGTAATGTGTAAAATAGGGGGGACTCGCCTGCTGTAATGTGTAAAATAGGGGGGACTCGCCTGCTGTAATGTGTAAAATAGGGGGGACTCGCCTGCTGTAATGTGTAAAATAGGGGGGACTTGCCTGCTGTAATGTGTAAAATAGGGGGGACTCGCCTGCTGTAATGTGTAAAATAGGGGGGACTTGCCTGCTGTAATGTGTAAAATAGGGGGGACTCGCCTGCTGTAATGTGTAAAATAGGGGGGTCTCGCCTGCTGTAATGTGTAAAAAGGGGGACTCGCCTGCTGTAATGTGTAAAATAGGGGGGACTCGCCTGCTGTAATGTGTAAAATAGGGGGGACTCGCCTGCTGTAATGTGTAAAATAGGGGGGACTCGCCTGCTGTAATGTGTAAAAAGGTGGATTCGCCTGCTGTAATGTGTAAAAAGGTGGATTCGCCTGCTGTAATGTGTAAAATAGGGGGGACTCGCCTGCTGTAATGTGTAAAAAGGTGGATTCGCCTGCTGTAATGTGTAAAATAGGGGGGACTCGCCTGCTGTAATGTGTAAAATAGGGGGGACTCGCCTGCTGTAATGTGTAAAATAGGGGGGACTTGCCTGCTGTAATGTGTAAAATAGGGGGGACTCGCCTGCTGTAATGTGTAAAATAGGGGGGACTTGCCTGCTGTAATGTGTAAAATAGGGGGGTCTCGCCTGCTGTAATGTGTAAAAAGGGGGACTCGCCTGCTGTAATGTGTAAAATAGGGGGGACTCGCCTGCTGTAATGTGTAAAATAGGGGGGACTCGCCTGCTGTAATGTGTAAAATAGGGGGGACTCGCCTGCTGTAATGTGTAAAATAGGGGGGACTCGCCTGCTGTAATGTGTAAAATAGGGGGGACTCGCCTGCTGTAATGTGTAAAATAGGGGTGACTCGCCTGCTGTAATGTGTAAAATAGGGGGGACTCGCCTGCTGTAATGTGTAAAATAGGGGACTCGCCTGCTGTAATGTGTAAAATAGGGGGGACTCGCCTGCTGTAATGTGTAAAAAGGTGGATTCGCCTGCTGTAATGTGTAAAATAGGGGGGACTCGCCTGCTGTAATGTGTAAAAAGGTGGATTCGCCTGCTGTAATGTGTAAAATAGGGGGGACTCGCCTGCTGTAATGTGTAAAATAGGGGGGACTCGCCTGCTGTAATGTGTAAAAAGGTGGATTCGCCTGCTGTAATGTGTAAAATAGGGGGGACTCGCCTGCTGTAATGTGTAAAATAGGGGGGACTTGCCTGCTGTAATGTGTAAAATAGGGGGGACTCGCCTGCTGTAATGTGTAAAATAGGGGGGACTTGCCTGCTGTAATGTGTAAAATAGGGGGGACTCGCCTGCTGTAATGTGTAAAATAGGGGGGTCTCGCCTGCTGTAATGTGTAAAAAGGGGGACTCGCCTGCTGTAATGTGTAAAATAGGGGGGACTCGCCTGCTGTAATGTGTAAAATAGGGGGGACTCGCCTGCTGTAATGTGTAAAATAGGGGGGACTCGCCTGCTGTAATGTGTAAAATAGGGGGGACTCGCCTGCTGTAATGTGTAAAATAGGGGGGACTCGCCTGCTGTAATGTGTAAAATAGGGGTGACTCGCCTGCTGTAATGTGTAAAATGGGGGACTCGCCTGCTGTAATGTGTAAAATAGGGGGGACTCGCCTGCTGTAATGTGTAAAAAGGTGGACTCGCCTGCTGTAATGTGTAAAATAGGGGGGACTCGCCTGCTGTAATGTGTAAAAAGGTGGATTCGCCTGCTGTAATGTGTAAAATAGGGGGGACTCGCCTGCTGTAATGTGTAAAAAGGTGGATTCGCCTGCTGTAATGTGTAAAATAGGGGGGACTCGCCTGCTGTAATGTGTAAAATAGGGGGGACTCGCCTGCTGTAATGTGTAAAATAGGGGGGACTCGCCTGCTGTAATGTGTAAAAAGGTGGATTCGCCTGCTGTAATGTGTAAAATAGGGGGGACTCGCCTGCTGTAATGTGTAAAAAGGTGGATTCGCCTGCTGTAATGTGTAAAATAGGGGGGACTCGCCTGCTGTAATGTGTAAAATAGGGGGGACTCGCCTGCTGTAATGTGTAAAATAGGGGGGACTCGCCTGCTGTAATGTGTAAAAAGGTGGATTCGCCTGCTGTAATGTGTAAAATAGGGGGGACTCGCCTGCTGTAATGTGTAAAATAGGGGGGACTTGCCTGCTGTAATGTGTAAAATAGGGGGGACTCGCCTGCTGTAATGTGTAAAATAGGGGGGACTTGCCTGCTGTAATGTGTAAAATAGGGGGGTCTCGCCTGCTGTAATGTGTAAAAAGGGGGACTCGCCTGCTGTAATGTGTAAAATAGGGGGGACTCGCCTGCTGTAATGTGTAAAATAGGGGGGACTCGCCTGCTGTAATGTGTAAAATAGGGGGGACTCGCCTGCTGTAATGTGTAAAATAGGGGGGACTCGCCTGCTGTAATGTGTAAAATAGGGGGGACTCGCCTGCTGTAATGTGTAAAATAGGGGTGACTCGCCTGCTGTAATGTGTAAAATAGGGGGGACTCGCCTGCTGTAATGTGTAAAATAGGGGACTCGCCTGCTGTAATGTGTAAAATAGGGGGGACTCGCCTGCTGTAATGTGTAAAAAGGTGGATTCCCCTGCTGTAATGTGTAAAATAGGGGGGACTCGCCTGCTGTAATGTGTAAAAAGGTGGATTCGCCTGCTGTAATGTGTAAAATAGGGGGGACTCGCCTGCTGTAATGTGTAAAATAGGGGGGACTCGCCTGCTGTAATGTGTAAAAAGGTGGATTCGCCTGCTGTAATGTGTAAAATAGGGGGGACTCGCCTGCTGTAATGTGTAAAATAGGGGGGACTTGCCTGCTGTAATGTGTAAAATAGGGGGGACTCGCCTGCTGTAATGTGTAAAATAGGGGGGACTTGCCTGCTGTAATGTGTAAAATAGGGGGGACTCGCCTGCTGTAATGTGTAAAATAGGGGGGTCTCGCCTGCTGTAATGTGTAAAAAGGGGGACTCGCCTGCTGTAATGTGTAAAATAGGGGGGACTCGCCTGCTGTAATGTGTAAAATAGGGGGGACTCGCCTGCTGTAATGTGTAAAATAGGGGGGACTCGCCTGCTGTAATGTGTAAAATAGGGGGGACTCGCCTGCTGTAATGTGTAAAATAGGGGGGACTCGCCTGCTGTAATGTGTAAAATAGGGGTGACTCGCCTGCTGTAATGTGTAAAATGGGGGACTCGCCTGCTGTAATGTGTAAAATAGGGGGGACTCGCCTGCTGTAATGTGTAAAAAGGTGGACTCGCCTGCTGTAATGTGTAAAATAGGGGACTCGCCTGCTGTAATGTGTAAAATAGGGGGGACTCGCCTGCTGTAATGTGTAAAAAGGTGGATTCGCCTGCTGTAATGTGTAAAATAGGGGGGACTCGCCTGCTGTAATGTGTAAAAAGGTGGATTCGCCTGCTGTAATGTGTAAAATAGGGGGGACTCGCCTGCTGTAATGTGTAAAATAGGGGGGACTCGCCTGCTGTAATGTGTAAAAAGGTGGATTCGCCTGCTGTAATGTGTAAAATAGGGGGGACTCGCCTGCTGTAATGTGTAAAATAGGGGGGACTTGCCTGCTGTAATGTGTAAAATAGGGGGGACTCGCCTGCTGTAATGTGTAAAATAGGGGGGACTTGCCTGCTGTAATGTGTAAAATAGGGGGGTATCGCCTGCTGTAATGTGTAAAAAGGGGGACTCGCCTGCTGTAATGTGTAAAATAGGGGGGACTCGCCTGCTGTAATGTGTAAAATAGGGGGGACTCGCCTGCTGTAATGTGTAAAATAGGGGGGACTCGCCTGCTGTAATGTGTAAAATAGGGGGGACTCGCCTGCTGTAATGTGTAAAATAGGGGGGACTCGCCTGCTGTAATGTGTAAAATAGGGGTGACTCGCCTGCTGTAATGTGTAAAATAGGGGGGACTCGCCTGCTGTAATGTGTAAAATAGGGGACTCGCCTGCTGTAATGTGTAAAATAGGGGGGACTCGCCTGCTGTAATGTGTAAAAAGGTGGATTCGCCTGCTGTAATGTGTAAAATAGGGGGGACTCGCCTGCTGTAATGTGTAAAAAGGTGGATTCGCCTGCTGTAATGTGTAAAATAGGGGGGACTCGCCTGCTGTAATGTGTAAAATAGGGGGGACTCGCCTGCTGTAATGTGTAAAAAGGTGGATTCGCCTGCTGTAATGTGTAAAATAGGGGGGACTCGCCTGCTGTAATGTGTAAAATAGGGGGGACTTGCCTGCTGTAATGTGTAAAATAGGGGGGACTCGCCTGCTGTAATGTGTAAAATAGGGGGGACTTGCCTGCTGTAATGTGTAAAATAGGGGGGACTCGCCTGCTGTAATGTGTAAAATAGGGGGGTCTCGCCTGCTGTAATGTGTAAAAAGGGGGACTCGCCTGCTGTAATGTGTAAAATAGGGGGGACTCGCCTGCTGTAATGTGTAAAATAGGGGGGACTCGCCTGCTGTAATGTGTAAAATAGGGGGGACTCGCCTGCTGTAATGTGTAAAATAGGGGGGACTCGCCTGCTGTAATGTGTAAAATAGGGGGGACTCGCCTGCTGTAATGTGTAAAATAGGGGTGACTCGCCTGCTGTAATGTGTAAAATGGGGGACTCGCCTGCTGTAATGTGTAAAATAGGGGGGACTCGCCTGCTGTAATGTGTAAAAAGGTGGACTCGCCTGCTGTAATGTGTAAAATAGGGGACTCGCCTGCTGTAATGTGTAAAATAGGGGGGACTCGCCTGCTGTAATGTGTAAAAAGGTGGACTCGCCTGCTGTAATGTGTAAAATAGGGGGATTCGCCTGCTGTAATGTGTAAAAAGGTGGGCTCGCCTGCTGTAATGTGTAAAATAGGGGGATTCGCCTGCTGTAATGTGTAAAAAGGTGGACTCGCCTGCTGTAATGTGTAAAATAGGGGGGACTCGCCTGCTGTAATGTGTAAAAAGGTGAACTCGCCTGCTGTAATGTGTAAAATAGGGGGGACTCGCCTGCTGTAATGTGTAAAATAGGGGGGACTCGCCTGCTGTAATGTGTAAAATAGGGGGGTCTCGCCTGCTGTAATGTGTAAAAAGGGGGACTCGCCTGCTGTAACGTGTAAAATAGGGGGGACTCGCCTGCTGTAATGTGTAAAATAGGGGGGACTCGCCTGCTGTAATGTGTAAAAAGGTGGACTCGCCTGCTGTAATGTGTAAAATAGGGGGAACTCGCCTGCTGTAATGTGTAAAATAGGGGGGACTCGCCTGCTGTAATGTGTAAAATGGGGGACTCGCCTGCTGTAATGTGTAAAATAGGGGGATCTCGCCTGCTGTAATGTGTAAAAAGGTGGACTCGCCTGCTGTAATGTGTAAAATAGGGGACTCGCCTGCTGTAATGTGTAAAATAGGGGGGACTCGCCTGCTGTAATGTGTAAAAAGGTGGACTCGCCTGCTGTAATGTGTAAAATAGGGGGGACTCGCCTGCTGTAATGTGTAAAATAGGGGGGACTCGCCTGCTGTAATGTGTAAAATAGGGGGGACTCGCCTGCTGTAATGTGTAAAATAGGGGGGACTCGCCTGCTGTAATGTGTAAAATAGGGGAGACTCGCCTGCTGTAATGTGTAAAATAGGGGGACTCGCCTGCTGTAATGTGTAAAAAGGTGGACTCGCCTGCTGTAATGTGTAAAATAGGGGGGACTCGCCTGCTGTAATGTGTAAAATAGGGGGGACTCGCCTGCTGTAATGTGTAAAAAGGTGGACTCGCCTGCTGTAATGTGTAAAATAGGGGGATTCGCCTGCTGTAATGTGTAAAAAGGTGGGCTCGCCTGCTGTAATGTGTAAAATAGGGGGATTCGCCTGCTGTAATGTGTAAAAAGGTGGGCTCGCCTGCTGTAATGTGTAAAATGGGGGACTCGCCTGCTGTAATGTGTAAAATAGGGGGGACTCGCCTGCTGTAATGTGTAAAATAGGGGGATTCGCCTGCTGTAATGTGTAAAAAGGTGGACGCGCCTGCTGTAATGTGTAAAATGGGGGACTCGCCTGCTGTAATGCTGTTTCTAGCACATAGCGCTAAAATGTCTAGTTACGGCACCGCTCAGGAAAATGTCTGTGGGCTGCAGCCAGTGCAGCCTTTACTACAGACATTGGCCGGCCCCAGTGATGAGGCAGGCATGTAGGCATTTAGGGCCAGATGTACTAAGTCATGAACAGTGATAAAGTGGAGAGTGGTAAAGTACCAGCCAATCAGCCCCTAACTGCCATGTTACAGGATGTGTTTCAAAAATGAGAGTTAGGTGCTGATTTGTTGGTAGTTTGTCTCTGTCCATTTTATCACTTTTCAAGACTTTGTACATCTGGCCCTGAAGACGTACAGCTAGTGCGGAGATGTGGAGCCACCCTCCCCTTCCTTCCCAACCCGATCGCAGGCTGTGTTCATCCCCAAATCTGAGAGTCCCAGGACCACGCAGGGAAGAGACGGGTGTGAGCAACTGGAGGAGCGGAACCCATCGCGTCAACTCTGGCTGTCCGACTTTCCGTCAGTCCTGTGTGAGCATGCTGTCAGTATGGATGGGACGGGGGTGCCGGGGGAGGGGTAGGGGGTCCGGAGGCACCATGGGTGGGGGAGGAGCAGGTACAGGTAGTGCGGCGGATGGGGAAGGGGGTCTCGAGGAGCTGCAGGTGGTAGAGGGGCAGGTGTGGGGGTGCCGTGGGTGGGGGAGGGGTGGGTGGGGGGGACCACGGATTAAGGAGGGTGTCTGCAGGTGCTGCGGGTGGAGGGGGGGCAGGTGTGGGGGGAGACATATATGGGGAGTGGATGGTGGAGGGGGCCTGGAGGTGCTGTGGGTGGTGGAGGGGCGGGGGAGTGGGAGCCGCAGGTGGTGTAGGGGGTCTGGAGGCACAGCATGTGGGGGAGGGGAAGGTACGGAGGTGTGGTGCATTGGGGAGGGGTCTGGAGGCGCTGCGGGTACTGTACCTGCCAAAAAGGTAGTTGGAGGGTATGCAGTAACAGGGCCAGGACAGGGGTGACAGGGTCAGAACAGGGGTGACAGTGCCAGGACAGGGGTGACGGGGCCAGGACAGGGGTGACGGGGCCAGTACAGGGGTGATGGGGCAAGGACGGGGGTGACGGGGCAAGGACGGGGGTGACGGGGCCAGGACAGAAATGACAGGGACAGGATAGGGGTGACATGGCCAGTGTAGGGGTGGCAGGACCAGGACAGGGGTGACAGGGCCAGTATAGGGTTGACAGGGCAAGCACAGGGGTGACAGGGCCAGGATAGGGGTAACAGGACCAGCATAAGGGTGACAGGGCCAGGATAGGGGTAACAGGACCAGCATAAGGGTGACAGGGCCAGGATAAGGGTGAAAGGGCCAGGATACGGGTGACAGGGCAAGGCCAGGTGTGACAGGGACATGACAGAACACAGGGCATGGGAGAGATTGGTATTAGGGACAAAACAGTGGTCACAGACAGATGTCTTACCAGAGTCACTGCTGCTGGCTGCTGCTGCTGTTCCACTCCAACCTATTTGGATCTGCTGCTGGTGGAGACTTGGCATGGCTGACTCTCTCAGGCTGGAGTCCTGCTTCCTCTGCCCGTCCGCATCCCTCCCCCCCTCCTCAGTCACACACCGTGGACCTTGCGCGGCTGCCGGGCAATGTGGTAAGGGGAGACTGGGAGTGACTGGTTAGTCCCCAGGAGACGCTGCGGCTGGAGGGAGGAGGGGGTCATAGCATGCACGCAGCGCAGACCTCGCGGCTGCCGGGCACTGTGGAAAGGGGAGACTGGGAGTGACTGGTTAGCCCCCAGAAGACGCTGCAGCTGGAGGGAGGAGGGGGTCGGAACCTGCAAACAGCGCGGACTTCTGCAGCGTTATCCGCCAGCTAAAGTGTGTGAAGGAGCTGGGCGCACCTCACTGCGGGTGGCAGTGCTGCAGCTAGCGGTGGGGTTGCTGGGGCTGGAGATAACAGAGGCAGTACGGAACCTGCACAGCGGCAGGTGCCCCACAAAACTGCAGCTAAGAAGCGTGGAGTGTGCCAGAAAGTGACGCTCCTCCGCGCCAGAGAGACCCTGCTGAGTTTGCTGATGTGGGGGGGTCAAGCACACAGTGAGCCGGTGCCCGTCTGTCTGTACGGCATACCCCCTCACACACCCCCATACCTCCCAACTCTCCCGATTTTCGCGGGACAGTCCCATTTTTTTGGGTCTGTCCTGCTGTCCTACCCGTGGGCCGCAGTGTCCCCCGGTGGGGGGGGGGGCAGTTGGGAAGCTCCTGAACTCGCTGTTCTGCGATGAATAGATGCGCACAGCGTCTATTTAGTGGAGACAGGAGGAGAGGGGGCATCAGGGGGTACGGATTAAGGGGGGTTCCGGCAGCAGAGCCGGATTAAGGGGGGGGCAGGGGGTACGTACCCCGGGCCTCACAGTTTTAGGGGCCTTCCCGGCTGGAGTAGCTCTGTCCCAGCTCTGTAGCTCCCCCGTCCTGCCAGCAACAGCAGCAGCATTGTGCTACAGTCAGCACACGCTGCTGCGTGTTGGCAGGTCTGTGGTGTTGCTTTCTTCTGCCTGTGTGGGTGTGTAGGGGAGAGCAACTACCCCCTCTGGATTTACTCCTAGCTAAGGGGCCAAAATCCCATTAAAAAAAAAAATCTCCCGAATTTGCATTAGGGGGCGTGGCCACGCATCCCGCGATTAGGCCACGCCCCCAAACCCACAGCAGGCACAGCAATGAGATAGGGACCCCCTGTTTGAAGTGCCCTGGGCCTCCCAGACTCATAATCCGCCCCTGGGGGCATGCCAGCAGCTCACAGAGCGCTGGGCATGCCCCCTCACTGACGAAAACGGGGGCCCTCCCGTGAAGCCACGCTCCTTTTAATTGGCCACGCTCCCTTTTCGCCACCTGTGTGTCCCTCCTTCTGCCTGAAGAAAGCTGGGAGGTATGCACCCCTGTCTGCCTGAAGAAAGCTGGGAGGTATGCACCCCTGCCTGTGCCATGCCCATACTATCTGCTTCTGCTCCTTGCCTCCTGTGACTCGTTTGACTAACTCCGCCCAGTGTTGTGACTCCGCCCAGCATTAGCAAATGAGTCACAAAGTCACAGATCTGGGCTATTATATAGGAGATTATTATGAATGTAGGGAAAGTACTACTTGCTTTTGCATATCACACCACCTACTGGGCAGCTTTATTTTACCATTGTGATTTAGAGTTGAGCTAGGACACGCCCCCTGCACCCTCCCAACTCTACATCTGTCCACACAGTATAAATTTACCCCCCTCTGCTGCACCATGCTTTTGACATGGTGCAAAATTGCATCTTCTGACTGGATTTGCTCCAAACTCTAACCGAGGCCGTAAGAGATTGCAGGTTTAACCTAACCCAGGTCAGATTATACCAACTGGAAAATAAGTGAGAAAAGAGGAATATATTATAATGATAAAGCGCTTTTTTATTATTAAAATAACTCACGATCTTAAAGGATTTAAAGAAGAACAATATTTTCACTCTCCATTATTTATCCCCCAACATATGTAAAAACTACCTTTGGGGGCTCTAGCATGTAGGGCCAGTGGCGCAATGGATAACGCGTCTGACTACGGATCAGAAGATTGTAGGTTCGACTCCTACCTGGCTCGATCATTTTTTTTTTATACAATTTTTTAAGTAGAAATTTACATTGTTTTGTTGTGGTCAGAAATGCAATTGTTTTTTACTGATATAAAAATAACAATCAAATAAAATTGTTTTCATAGGTTATAGAAAATCTAAATTATTTATAGATTACAACACAAAAGATAATAACAGGAAAATATACATTAATGTAGAAATGAATCAGAAATTAGGAGCCTGTTGCAAAAACCTTAATTGTTTTATTGCTCTAAAAAATATTGACCCAATTAATAAATAGCATCATGAGGCAGCAAAACTACCCTCACCTGCCTCAGTCATACCAGCAAAGGCTAATTTACTTCATTATAACTAGGCTAGGAAATAAACCCTGGCGCAAAGCTGCAATAATAACAGCAGTATTTCTTCCTTTATTCTGTGTTGCATTACAGCCACTTGTCTACATATTCTGCATTAGCGCACTTGTCTGGTTCCTTTCTATATCATGTGATTTACTGCATTCCCGGCCTTCTTACATAATCCACTCCTGCGTGAGTCTTATATCAGCCAGGGTAACCCCCATTATTACATGCCATGGAGCTTTTCACTCTATAATAAATATGCCCAGGTCATAACTAGATTTGCGTGTGCACTACAGCAACATTGTAAAAGGACCCCTGCCCCAATGCTTCCAGAGATACACCACCCTGTAGTGCCTAAATTCACGTTATTCCACATTGTAGTGCCCCTAATTCTCATACCACATTATAGTGCCCCCAATTCTCATACCACATTGTAGTGCTCACCATCTCACACTATGCCACACAGTGCACCAAGTTCATATTGTGGCACATTGTAGTCTTCCCCAGGTCACAGTTGGTACTTACTTGGAATTATTTTATGTTCAATGAGAGATCCTATTTCCAATGCTCTGGCTGTGTGATGGGGTCTAGTGTGGCCCCATTATATGCCAATGTGCACATGTTCCTACAAGAAAAGGATTTCTCCTATAAACAATAGTGTCCATATAATTATGGCCGTGTCAATATAATTATGTATATACAGTAAATTGATGCTTTGCTGATGCTGAAAAGGAGGTACTGACAGTTCTATGATACTGATGGAAAAGATCAATGTTTCTGCGTCACCTACTTAGTACTGATTATTTTGTGGCTCTTTTTGTCTCTCAGGTACCTTGTCTCTATATAGTAAAACCCTTGTGTTTTCTACCATTTATCACATCATTGCATGCCGTTTCCTACTGTCTACGTCTTCTCTCTGTAGTACAGGACTGTTCCCTCCTGTCAGCGCCTGGAACCGGTGAATCCCCTCATGGCTACAATGGGCTCATGTGATTTGTTCAGTAAAATTCTACATCAACACCGGTTCCCTACTAATCACAAATGACCACTAACAGCCACTGGGCAAATCTGACGATGGGGACGCAGCGTCTTGCATTGTAGCCGGTCATTGCACTGCAATGTCCACTGGACTAGGCCAGGCTGTGAACAAGGTTTAACTCACAGTCGTATTAATTCTGCCCCCTCCCTCATGCTCTGTATAGTCTGCTGTCATTGAGGGAATAACTTGGTGATGACACACATGTACCCTTCACGCACAACTCTGCGGGGCCAATGGGGCACACTCAGCCTGCACAGCTACAATAGCCTAGATGTGCGCCTGATGAAGATGCAGCCTAACAAATGGGCTGGGTGGCCCTGGGTGAAGGGATCCCCGAGAGAGAGAGAGGGGTCGGGGCATGTGCCATCTGTTATCTCCTTAATCCAGCTCCGATCCCCCCCCCCCCCCCCCCCCGCCTTGCTGGGCCCTCCAACATGTCCCCCCTTCCCTATAAGCAGGTCTGCCCATGGGAAATTAGTCCAGCACACATAAAGTAAGTATATTTAGTTGTTGCTGCACCATACAGGGAGGTCTGCCTGATTTCCTGGAAGCCGCCACATGTATACATAATTACGTTAATGCTATTAAAGTAATTGCCTGCATCATAGTATAGAGATCTCTGCAGCCCTGCCCCGTATTGCACTTTCATGTCACATTCCCACTCCCTGTAGTAACTGTTTCCAGCAGGAAGCCTGAGGACTGTGTGTCCTACATTGCCTAGTACCAGGGCATCAGTGAGGGCAGTTCCATCCTTCAGGGGGGTATTCTGTAATGGGACGGAACATGGGGAGACCTGCACTGGAGAAGGGTCAATGTAGTTTTTGTATCTGTTCCTGATGTATTTATAATTATATTCTACGGCTGCTAGAGCCACAACCAGCGCAGTATACAGTATATAGGCTGCATACACATTACAGAGAGTATATGAGATAACCAGCGCAGTATACAGTATATAGGCTATATACACATTACACAGAATGGATGAGAGGATGAGATAACCAGCGCAGAATACAGTATATAGGCTACATACACATTACAGAGAGTGTATGAGAGGGTGAGATAACCAGCAGCAGTATACAGTATATAGGCTACATACACGTTACAGAGAGAGGGTGAGATAACCAGCGCAGTATACAGTATATAGGCTGCATACACATTACAGAGAGAAGATGAGAGGATGAGATAACCAGCGCAGAATACAGTATATAGGCTACATACACATTACAGAGAGTGTATGAGAGGATGAGATAACCAGCAGCAGTATACAGTATATAGGCTGCATACACATTACAGAGAGAGGATGAGAGGATGAGATAACCAGCGCAGTATACAGTATATAGGCTACATACACATTACAGAGAGTGTATGAGAGGATGAGATAACCAGCGCAGTATACAGTATAGGCTGCATACACATTACAGAGAGAGGATGAGAGGATGAGATAACCAGCGCAGTATACAGTATATAGGCTGCATACACATTACAGAGAGAGGATGAGAGGATGAGATAACCAGCGCAGTATACAGTATATAGGCTACATACACATTACAGAGAGAGGATGAGAGGATGAGATAACCAGCGCAGTATACAGTATATAGGCTACATACACATTACAGAGAGTGTATGAGAGGGTGAGATAATCAGCGCAGTATACAGTATATAGGCTACATACACATTACAGAGAGAGGATGAGATAACCAGCGCAGTATACAGTATATAGGCTACATACACATTACAGAGAGTGTATGAGAGGATGAGATAACCAGCAGCAGTATACAGTATATAGGCTATATACACATTACAGAGAGTGGATGAGAGGATGAGATAACCAGCGCAGTATACAGTATATAGGCTACATACACATTACAGAGAGAGGATGAGAGGATGAGATAACCAGCGCAGTATACAGTATATAGGCTACATACACATTACAGAGAGAGGATGAGAGGATGAGATAACCAGCGCAGTATACAGTATATAGGCTACATACACATTACAGAGAGTGTATGAGAGGATGAGATAACCAGCAGCAGTATACAGTATATAGGCTATATACACATTACAGAGAGTGGATGAGAGGATGAGATAACCAGCGCAGTATACAGTATATAGGCTACATACACATTACAGAGAGTGGATGAGAGGATGAGATAACCAGCGCAGTATACAGTATATAGGCTACATACACATTACAGAGAGAGGATGAGATAACCAGCGCAGTATACAGTATATAGGCTACATACACATTACAGAGAGTGTATGAGAGGATGAGATAACCAGCAGCAGTATACAGTATATAGGCTATATACACATTACAGAGAGTGGATGAGAGGATGAGATAACCAGCGCAGTATACAGTATATAGGCTACATACACATTACAGAGAGTGGATGAGAGGATGAGATAACCAGCGCAGTATACAGTATATAGGCTACATACACATTACAGAGAGTGGATGAGAGGATGAGATAACCAGCGCAGTATACAGTATATAGGCTACATACACATTACAGAGAGTGGATGAGAGGATGAGATAACCAGCGCAGTATACAGTATATAGGCTACATACACATTACAGAGAGAGGATGAGAGGATGAGATAACCAGCGCAGTATACAGTATATAGGCTACATACACATTACAGAGAGTGTATGAGAGGGTGAGATAACCAGCGCAGTATACAGTATATAGGCTACATACACATTACAGAGAGAGGATGAGAGGATGAGATAACCAGCGCAGTATACAGTATATAGGCTACTTACACATTACAGAGAGTGTATGAGAGGGTGAGATAATCAGCGCAGTATACAGTATATAGGCTACATACACATTACAGAGAGAGGATGAGATAACCAGCGCAGTATACAGTATATAGGCTACATACACATTACAGAGAGTGTATGAGAGGATGAGATAACCAGCAGCAGTATACAGTATATAGGCTATATACACATTACAGAGAGTGGATGAGAGGATGAGATAACCAGCGCAGTATACAGTATATAGGCTACATACACATTACAGAGAGTGGATGAGAGGATGAGATAACCAGCGCAGTATACAGTATATAGGCTACATACACATTACAGAGAGTGTATGAGAGGATGAGATAACCAGCGCAGTATACAGTATATAGGCTACATACACATTACAGAGAGAGGATGAGAGGATGAGATAACCAGCGCAGTATACAGTATATAGGCTGCATACACATTACAGAGAGTGTATGAGAGGATGAGATAACCAGCGCAGTATACAGTATATAGGCTACATACACATTACAGAGAGAGGATGAGAGGATGAGATAACCAGCAGCAGTATACAGTATATAGGCTACATACACATTACAGAGAGTGGATGAGAGGATGAGATAACCAGCAGCAGTATACAGTATATAGGCTATATACACATTACAGAGAGTGGATGAGAGGATGAGATAACCAGCGCAGTATACAGTATATAGGCTACATACACATTACAGAGAGAGGATGAGAGGATGAGATAACCAGCGCAGTATACAGTATATAGGCTGCATACACATTACAGAGAGTATATGAGATAACCAGCAGCAGTATACAGTATATAGGCTACATACACATTACAGAGAGTGTATGAGAGGGTGAGATAACCAGCGCAGTATACAGTATATAGGCTACATACACATTACAGAGAAAGGGTGAGATAACCAGCAGCAGTATACAGTATATAGGCTACATACACATTACAGAGAGTGGATGAGAGGATGAGATAACCAGCGCAGTATACAGTATATATGCTACATACACATTACAGAGAGTGGATGAGAGGATGAGATAACCAGCGCAGTATACAGTATATAGGCTACATACACATTACAGAGAGTGGATGAGAGGATGAGATAACCAGCGCAGTATACAGTATATAGGCTACATACACATTACAGAGAGAGGGTGAGATAACCAGCAGCAGTATACAGTATATAGGCTACATACACATTACAGAGAGTGGATGAGATAACCAGCAGCAGTATACAGTATATAGGCTACATACACATTACAGAGAGTGTATGAGAGGATGAGATAACCAGCAGCAGTATACAGTATATAGGCTATATACACATTACAGAGAGTGGATGAGAGGATGAGATAACCAGCGCAGTATACAGTATATAGGCTACATACACATTACAGAGAGTGGATGAGAGGATGAGATAACCAGCGCAGTATACAGTATATAGGCTACATACACATTACAGAGAGTGTATGAGAGGATGAGATAACCAGCGCAGTATACAGTATATAGGCTACATACACATTACAGAGAGAGGATGAGATAACCAGCAGCAGTATACAGTATATAGGCTGCATACACATTACAGAGAGTGGATGAGAGGATGAGATAACCAGCGCAGTATACAGTATATAGGCTACATACACATTACAGAGAGAGGATGAGAGGATGAGATAACCAGCGCAGTATACAGTATATAGGCTACATACACATTACAGAGAGTGTATGAGAGGGTGAGATAACCAGCGCAGTATACAGTATATAGGCTACATACACATTACAGAGAGAGGATGAGAGGATGAGATAACCAGCGCAGTATACAGTATAGGCTACATACACATTACAGAGAGAGGATGAGATAACCAGCGCAGTATACAGTATATAGGCTACATACACATTACAGAGAGTGGATGAGAGGATGAGATAACCAGCGCAGTATACAGTATAGGCTACATACACATTACAGAGAGTGTATGAGAGGGTGAGATAATCAGCGCAGTATACAGTATATAGGCTACATACACATTACAGAGAGAGGATGAGATAACCAGCGCAGTATACAGTATATAGGCTACATACACATTACAGAGAGTGTATGAGAGGATGAGATAACCAGCAGCAGTATACAGTATATAGGCTATATACACATTACAGAGAGTGGATGAGAGGATGAGATAACCAGCGCAGTATACAGTATATAGGCTGCATACACATTACAGAGAGTGTATGAGAGGATGAGATAACCAGCGCAGTATACAGTATATAGGCTACATACACATTACAGAGAGTGGATGAGAGGATGAGATAACCAGCGCAGTATACAGTATATAGGCTGCATACACATTACAGAGAGAGGATGAGATAACCAGTGCAGTATACAGTATATAGGCTACATACACATTACAGAGAGTGTATGAGAGGATGAGATAACCAGCAGCAGTATACAGTATAGGCTACATACACATTACAGAGAGTGTATGAGAGGATGAGATAACCAGCGCAGTATACAGTATATAGGCTGCATACACATTACAGAGAGTATATGAGATAACCAGCAGCAGTATACAGTATATAGGCTACATACACATTACAGAGAGTTTATGAGAGGGTGAGATAACCAGCGCAGTATACAGTATATAGGCTACATACACATTACAGAGAAAGGGTGAGATAACCAGCAGCAGTATACAGTATATAGGCTACATACACATTACAGAGAGTGGATGAGAGGATGAGATAACCAGCGCAGTATACAGTATATAGGCTGCATACACATTACAGAGAGTGGATGAGAGGATGAGATAACCAGCGCAGTATACAGTATATAGGCTACATACACATTACAGAGAGAGGGTGAGATAACCAGCAGCAGTATACAGTATATAGGCTACATACACATTACAGAGAGTGGATGAGATAACCAGCAGCAGTATACAGTATATAGGCTACATACACATTACAGAGAGTGTATGAGAGGATGAGATAACCAGCGCAGTATACAGTATAGGCTACATACACATTACAGAGAGTGGATAAGATAACCAGCGCAGTATACAGTTTATAGGATACATACACATTACAGAGAGTGTATGAGAGGGTGAGATAACCAGCGCAGTATACAGTATATAGGCTGCATACACATTACAGAGAGTGGATGAGAGGATGAGATAACCAGCGCAGTATACAGTATATAGGCTACATACACATTACAGAGAGAGGATGAGAGGATGAGATAACCAGCAGCAGTATACAGTATATAGGCTACATACACATTACAGAGAGTGTATGAGAGGATGAGATAACCAGCGCAGTATACAGTATATAGGCTGCATACACATTACAGAGAGTGGATGAGAGGGTGAGATAACCAGCGCAGTATACAGTATATAGGCTACATACACATTACAGAGAGAGGATGAGAGGATGAGATAACCAGCGCAGTATACAGTATATAGGCCCTCATTCCGAGTCGTTCGCTCGTTCCTTTTCATCGTTTTGCAGTGAAAATCCGCTTAGTACGCATGCGCAATGTTCGCACTGCGACTGCGCCAAGTAATTTTACAATGAAGATAGGATTTTTACTCACGGCTTTTTCTACGCTCCGGCGATCGTAGTGTGATTGACAGGAAATGGGTGTTACTGGGCGGAAACACGGCGTTTTAGGGGCGTGTGGATGGAAACGCTACCGTTTCCGGAAAAAACGCAGGAGTGGCCGGAGAAACGGGGGAGTGTCTGAGCGAACGCTGGGTGTGTTTATGACGTCAAACCAGGAACGACAAGCACTGAACTGATCGCACAGGCAGAGTAAGTGTGGAGCTACTCTAAAACTGCTAAGTAGTTTGTGATCGCAATATTGCGAATACTTCGTTCGCAATTTTAAGAAGCTAAG
Source organism: Pseudophryne corroboree (assembly GCF_028390025.1). Lineage (NCBI taxonomy): Eukaryota > Metazoa > Chordata > Amphibia > Anura > Myobatrachidae > Pseudophryne > Pseudophryne corroboree. Next base: position 457,388,512 of record NC_086451.1, read on the forward strand.
ATACACTCCCAGTAGGCGGTGGCTTAGCGTGTGTAACTCTGCTAAATTCGCCTTGCGACCGATCAACTCGGAATGAGGGCCATAGGCTGCATACACATTACAGAGAGTGGATGAGAGGATGAGATAACCAGCGCAGTATACAGTATATAGGCTGCATACACATTACAGAGAGTGGATGAGAGGGTGAGATAACCAGCGCAGTATACAGTATATAGGCTGCATACACATTACAGAGAGAGGGTGAGATAACCAGCAGCAGTATACAGTATATAGGCTACATACACGTTACAGAGAGAGGGTGAGATAACCAGCAGCAGTATACAGTATATAGGCTACATACACATTACAGAGAGTGGATGAGAGGATGAGATAACCAGCGCAGTATACAGTATATAGGCTGCATACACATTACAGAGAGTGGATGAGAGGATGAGATAACCAGCGCAGTATACAGTATATAGGCTACATACACATTACAGAGAGAGGGTGAGATAACCAGCGCAGTATACAGTATATAGGCTGCATACACATTACAGAGAGTGGATGAGAGGATGAGATAACCAGTGCAGTATACAGTATATAGGCTACATACACATTACAGAGAGTGGATGAGAGGATGAGATAACCAGTGCAGTATACAGTATATAGGCTACATACACATTACAGAGAGTGGATGAGAGGATGAGATAACCAGTGCAGTATACATAGGCTACATACACATTACAGAGAGAGGGTGAGATAACCAGCAGCAGTATACAGTATATAGGCTACATACACGTTACAGAGAGAGGGTGAGATAACCAGCGCAGTATACAGTATATAGGCTACATACACATTACAGAGAGAGGATGAGATAACCAGCGCAGTATACAGTATATAGGCTACATACACATTACAGAGAGAGGGTGAGATAACCAGCAGCAGTATACAGTATATAGGCTACATACACATTACAGAGAGAGGGTGAGATAACCAGCAGCAGTATACAGTATATAGGCTACATACACATTACAGAGAGAGGGTGAGATAACCAGCGCAGTATACAGTATATAGGCTACATACACATTACAGAGAGAGGGTGAGATAACCAGCAGCAGTATACAGTATATAGGCTACATACACATTACAGAGAGAGGGTGAGATAACCAGCAGCAGTATACAGTATATAGGCTACATACACATTACAGAGAGAGGGTGAGATAACCAGCGCAGTATACAGTATATAGGCTACATACACATTACAGAGAGAGGATGAGATAACCAGCAGCAGTATACAGTATATAGGCTACATACACATTACAGAGAGAGGGTGAGATAACCAGCAGCAGTATACAGTATATAGGCTACATACACATTACAGAGAGAGGGTGAGATAACCAGCAGCAGTATACAGTATATAGGCTACATACACATTACAGAGAGAGGGTGAGATAACCAGCGCAGTATACAGTATATAGGCTACATACACATTACAGAGAGAGGGTGAGATAACCAGCAGCAGTATACAGTATATAGGCTACATACACATTACAGAGAGAGGGTGAGATAACCAGCAGCAGTATACAGTATATAGGCTACATACACATTACAGAGAGAGGGTGAGATAACCAGCAGCAGTATACAGTATATAGGCTACATACACATTACAGAGAGAGGGTGAGATAACCAGCGCAGTATACAGTATATAGGCTACATACACATTACAGAGAGTGGATGAGAGGATGAGATAACCAGTGCAGTATACAGTATATAGGCTACATACACATTACAGAGAGTGGATGAGAGGATGAGATAACCAGCGCAGTATACAGTATATAGGCTACATACACGTTACAGAGAGAGGGTGAGATAACCAGCAGCAGTTAGCAGCTATGAGATGAGATAACGAACCAGTGACACTTTATATCCTGTGCGCTTTCCACTTACTCTATTTCTGTCTTATTTGTTTTTCCACTCGCCGACTCTGTAGCAGGTGTGAGTTTTACACTATTTTCTTGTAACCTGCCCCTTGCCTCTATAGCTGTAACGCTGGATACTGATGTGCACACTGCGGCAGCCAACCCAGCAATTCTCTCCAGCAAAGAAACGCTGCGCAATGTGCACCCCCACCCTAAATGCTTCAAAGTAAAGACTGTTGGATTGGATTTGGGCCCTCATTCCGAGTTGTTCGCTCGCTAGCTGCTTTTAGCAGCTTTGCACACGCTAAGCCGCCGCCTACTGGGAGTGAATCTTAGCATAGTAGATTTGCGAACGAAAAATTAGCAGAATTGTGAATAGACACCTCTTAGCAGTTTCTGAGTAGCTCCACACTTACTCGGCATCTGCGATCAGTTCAGTGCTTGTCGTTCCTGGTTTGACGTCACAAACACACCCAGCGTTCGCCCAGACACTCCTCCGTTTCTCCAGCCACTCCCGCGTTTTTCCCAGAAACGGTAGCGTTTTTCCGTACACACCCATAAAACGGTCAGTTTCCGCCCAGAAACACCCACTTCCTGTCAATCACATTACGATCGCCAGAACGAAGAAAAAACCTTGTAATGCCGTGAGTAAAATACCTACCTGCATAGCAAATTTACTAGGCGCAGTCGCACTGTGGACATTGCGCATGCGCATTAGCGACTAATCGCTCCGTTGCGAGAAAAAAATAACGAGCGAACAACTCAGAATGACCACCTTGGTCCGGAAGGATAGAAAGTCAGGTGGTCTGTGACTGCTATCTGTGAGGCCGCCGCCCTACATGCAAGTAGTAGGGGAAGGCATGTGACCAACTTCATTGTGGCCCAGTGGTGCCAGTAATTTGCGCAGTCACATTGTATAGAAACGCCGGATGTGCACTGACCATTAGTAACCACCAGACTGTGTATTCAGCATTTGGACAAAGTCGTTCCAGACTCCGGATTGTTCCGGCTTTCACCTATTCCCGGAAATGGCGTTCTCGTGTAGCCGTGCTCCCACCTAATCAGCTGACCGGTATTAGGTGTGTCATTTGCACCTACTAAGCCAGCTTGTTACTAACTACCTGTGAATGCTGATGCTGTGAATGCTGATGCTGTAACTGTGTATAGCTTGGCATTTTGCAGCCAACCTCATGAGCCTGTACACGTATAATGGGCCTAATTCAGTAAGAATCACAAATTCTGCTAATGAGCAGAATCTCCAATCCTTCTGATTGCATGCTGGCAAGGCCGCCCAGCATGTGACCCGCCGCCTCCTCCTCCCCTTGATCAAGCAAAAATTGCGATTGCACCGCAATTTCAGCTTGAGCGCAGAAATTAGGGTTGCCTCCTGGAGGCTCGCTGCCATCTTTTTTATTGCGGCGACTGCGTGTGACGTCACAAAGCCACCCGGATCATGCCCCCATCACGCCCAACGTTTCCCCATCGCCACCCCCGCAATATTCTGTCTCCGCCTTGGAAACGGAGCGTTGCTGCCCCCCCCCCCCCCCCGCCACGCGGGGCGCCAGCAGGAAATGTGGGACGGGCGCTGCGCATGTACCTGCATCCTTTTACCAATTATTGCTTACTGCATCTGAGGGCTGCAGCATGTACTGCAATGTTCTGTTCCGTACTTTGTTTTGGATGAGTCTGGATGGAGACAGCAACCAGTGTGAGTCACAGGTTACACAGACAGAGCCGGCTGACGCAGGAGGGCGGGTGCGGCTCTTTGGCTGACCCTGAGCGGCTCACAAATCTCAGCTATGCAAACAAACTCACAAATCCAAGTGCATCGTTGTATGACGTTTCCCATAGGACACCGCTGTATATGTCTACACAGGGCTTGCGTTCTAACTTACTGCTCCAGCAGAAGAACTCACTGTATATTCCTATAGTCCCAAGTAAGGATGACTTCCCGGGAAATAAGGGATCTGTCCATCCTTATACTGATTCCCCTTCCCCAGTACTCCTACAATAAGGGTCCTTACAGCGGTCCCACAGCGATAACAGCAGCGTGGGACAGTTAGTGCTGGTGACGCAATCTTTCCTAGTAAGGAGGGAGAGGGCGACAGCCGGCATCTCGCTTTGATCAACCAATAACTGAGACAAGACAACTTTGTTTCTTGGGCAAATCAAAAGGTCACAGCTTTATTGATTAAATACATAATCACAACCAAAACAACCGCAGGGCAAGGAAAAAAGGGGAGCTGTGCGCCAGGCTCACGCAACGTTGTACCACCTGAAGCGTGTCCGCCCCGCTTTTGTGGGTATGTGGCCCCGCCACCTACAATTTGGTACTACCCAGGGCATGCCCGACCCCACCTTGTGGTCACGGGACCACGCCCCCTACCATTTTGGGACCAGCTACCATTCGCACAGCACCCTACCTTGGCGCGCAACCCGTATGGACCCTGCCGTATTAATGCTGGAACCTGGCGTGCGGCCACCTATTGGTGAATTTGCGAGCCATTCTGTAAATCCCTTACCTTCATGCCTTGTTCACCGCTCCCTCCCCGCCACACAAGGTCCCCGCAGGTCAGGGACCAAAGCCCCACCCTGCGCTACCACCTTACTCGCACCAGGGCGTCCTGCAAGGAATTGCTGAATATGTCCAGGCCTATGGTGGTCATTCCGAGTTGATCGCTAGCTGATAATGTTCGCTGCGCAGCGTTGACGCAAAAAAAGGCACTTCTGCGCATGCATATGCGGCGCAATGTGCACGCGCAACGTACTTTCACAACGGCCGATGTAGTTTCACACAGGGTCTAGCGAAGCTTTTCAGTCGCTTTTCCTGTGCCCATGCCATGCCCCTGTTGCTGTACCAAAATACCTTCCGTTTCCTGCTGCAGCCCCAGCTGCCGCCTGTATGGCCTTACTCCAGCACGCTGCACTGCCCAATGCACGTACCGTACAAATGGCCCGCGATCCATATTCTCCTCTTAGTACCGATCCCTATGAAGCACGCGGGGGGCGGGGAGAGAGGGATGTGTCAGCAGGTTACAACGATAGTTGTCGCTACCACTGGCCTGACATACATTTTATAACTGTCCGACCTCCACCTCCCCAGCCCCTATATCTCTTCCGCGGTGCGCCCTTCACTGGCTGCGGACGTTGCTGCGCCAATCCTGAAGGAATGCGTCCCGTACTTGCTTGCGTTCCAGCCCAATGCTGCCACGCATCTCTTAGATTGACAGGGAGGGGATCGGGAGAGGTGGACTCTGCCTAATCAGGAGCCACATTTTCTATGTTAAATGGGGTACTATGGGTCTGATTCAAAGATGCTAAAGGATTGCAGCTCCTAAAACTGGGGTAAATCCCCCCCCCCCCACCCCTTTCTCCCATCTTCTTAAAGTAAATGCAAAAAATTGGGAACAGTTATCTTAGTAGACTTATAATTCTGAATTAGTGTCAGTGAGTATCTCACACAGTGTGTCGTTATCTCGTCGTCTACTGCTGCTGCTGTGTCTGAGGGTAAGAATTTTTGCTAGAAATCTTTAGTTAAACATATTTGTTCATTTGAGTATCTGCTGATCCGTAATGATTTGGAAGATACTATAAAGGCATGGAAAACAGCACAGCCAATAAATATAGGTAGGTCCTACAGGTTGCAGGCAGTCCAGTGTTCATAAAATAACATCTCATACACCAAAAATATATACTTATCTGATAGACAGTGGATCACTCTGCGGTCTGAGTCGGTTCCCAGCACCAGAGGCAGCTTCCCTGCTCTAGTGTTTTCCCTCCTAGTGTCAGCTCAGTGTAGGAGGAGATGCTTAGTGCACAGTCTGAGAGAGTTCTTCCTGGAGAGACTAGCTTCCCTGCTCTAGTGTTTTCCCTCCTAGTGTCAGCTCAGTGCAGGAGGAGGAGCTTGGTGCACAGTCTGAGAGACTTCTTCCTGGAGAGACTAGCTTCCCTGCTCTAGCGTTTTCCCTCCTAGTGTCAGCTCAGTGCAGGAGGAGGAGCTTAGTGCTCAGTTGAGAGAGTTCTTCCTGGAGAGACTAGCTTCCCTGTTCTAGTGTTTTCCCTCCTAGTGTCAGCTCAGTGCAGGAGGAGATGCTTAGTGCACAGTCTGAGAGACTTCTTCCTGGAGAGACTAGCTTCCCTGCTCTAGTGTTTTCACTCCTAGTGTCAGCTCAGTGCAGGAGGAGGAGCTTGGTGCTCAGTCTGAGAGAGTTCTTCCTGGAGAGACTAGCTTCCCTGCTCTAGTGTTTTCCCTCCTAGTGTCAGCTCAGTGCAGGAAGAGGAGCTTAGTGCACAGTCTGAGAGACTTCTTCCTGGAGAGACTAGCTTCCCTGCTCTAGTGTTTTCCCTCCCAGTGTCAGCTCAGTGCAGGAGGAGGAGCTTAGTGCACAGTCTGAGAGAGTTCTTCCTGGAGAGACTAGCTTCCCTGCTCTAGTGTTTTCCCTCCTAGTGTCAGCTCAGTGCAGGAGGAGGAGCTTAGTGCACAGGATGAGAGAGATCTTCCTGGGAGGGACAAACTGCACTGACATGCAGCTTCTGCTCTCCTCAGTGTGTGACCTTGTCTGCCCCGCAGCCGCACCCTGTGTGTTTACAGCCGCATCCTGTGTGTACTGAATCGCTGTGTTACTGCTGTACTGCTTCACATGTATACTGTGACTTCCTGCTGCTGCAGAACATCTATATACTACAAGCTGTTATCTCTGTTATCTGAATAAACCAATCATCCGGGTTAAGTGCCGTTGTGTGGACTAACACCCCTATCCGACACCGCAACACTCTGCCAACATTATCAACATATTCTCAGTCGACCCGGCAAGAAATATAGACTTATGGTGCCCGCACACGGTGCAATCAGCGCATGCTATTTGATCTTTCGAGTTCCCTTTTTTTAGGTGAATATGCCGACAAGGTAAAAATACACATTTAAAATGTCGACATGTCAAAAAGTATGTCGACATAGGTCAACATGGACACCGTATAAGTGTACCGCGTCCTCTCGCATGGCTCGCCATGCTGTGCTCAACACACTATTATATTCCCGCTCCTGGTCCACTGGGATGCTAAAGTATGAACAAGTCGGTTTCAATGAAAAAATCATGAAGAACTCATGTCTACTTTTTGATCTGTTGACATTTTAAAGGTCGGTATTTTGACCGTCGGTAAATGGTTGTCAGTATTTTTACCATCTGGATTTTGATTGTAGGTAAATTGACCACATCCCATATATTGTAATGGGGTGGTATTAATGTGACCGGTGGTCGAGAGACCGACAGTCACATGACCTCCCCCAACATCCCGCCCCCTCACTATCCCGACGGTCAGCATGCCGCCCAACAGGGACTATTTCCACGACACTCAGAGTGGGAATAGAACCCATGGCGAACGCAGGTCGCCAACGAGCCCGCAAGGGGCTTACTGCACTTGCCCCCCTCCCGCCGGGATCCCGGCATCTCCTGATAGTCGGTCAGCCATACCACACCCTTGTAAAGTAGTCAAATTCGGGTGTAGTTCCAATAGCATACCACTAAAGAACAAATCACATAACACAAATAGTATAGCTGAAATCGCCCCTGGCACAGATAGCACCGTGGGATGCGGTTAACATCCCGCCGGACGGAATCCCGGCGGTCGGCATACCGACACTGAAATCCCGACCGGCACAATCCCGACATATTCTCCCTCCGTGGGTGTCCACGACACCCATAGGGGGAGAATAAATAAGTGTGCCAAGCGTAGCGAGGCACCGTGCCCGCAAAGGGCTGCGTTCCACTCGCCACCCCTGTCAGGATTGTGCTGGTCGGGATTCCGGTGTCGATATTTTGACCGCCGGGATCCCGTCCAGCGGGATTTCTTACTGATCTCAGCACCGTGTGTGGCACCATTAGGGAGGAATTCACATCGTATTTATCAAGTATATTGTGCTGAGTGAGAAGAAAAGAAATATCACAGCCAACAAGAAATCCCGTATTACAGACAGTAGAGGGCCTGATACAGACCTGATCGCTGTGAAATCACAAGGCGGAAGATTATCAACAACTGCACATGTGTACGGATCGTAATGCGCAGGCGCGAGGCCAAACTGCAAAAGAAATCAGCGTCTTTTTTGATCACTAGGTGTTCGCAGGCTGATAGACAGGAAGCGGATGTTTGTGGGTGGTAACTGGCCATTTTCTGGTAGGGTCAGGAAGAACGCAGGCGTGTCCAAGCGTCAGCTCCGGCCCCGATCAGCCTGTTTCTATCGCACTGTAGTAGTAAGTCCTGGGCTACGCGCGTGTAGTATGGTATGCCGGCGGTCGGGCTCCCGGCGACTAGCATATCGGCGCCGGGAGCCCGACCGCCGGCATACCATACTACAACCGCGTAGCCCAGGACTTACTCCTACAGTGCGATAGAAACAGGCTGATCGGGGCCGGACTGCGTCCCGAAAACAGCTATCAAACGCCGCCGTGCCGCCCCCTCCCGCCCAGCAAACAACTCTGCCTGTCAATTAGGCAGAGGCGGTCGCTAGGCAACGATGGCATCGGTCGTCTGGCATGCACCGGTGCACTGCGGCGCTGGCGCAGTTCTGACCTGAACGCTGTGCTGCGATGAACTGCAGCGAGCGTTCAGGTCAGAATGACCCCCAATGTTACTAAAGTTATACAGAAATATCTCGTAACAAGCATTTAAGTGTAGATACACCCATATGTGGAGATAGACACGCCCTTTGGGTGGAGCATGACACGCCCCCTCAATGGCGCGCAGTTTATTCTGCTACCAAGTATAATCTCCCTGAAGCTAGTTCTCAAAAGTAGACAAGTATGAATAAGAAACACCCTGCAGGAGGCGTCCCTATTCCCCAGTCTGACGAATAAATAAAAATGAGTAATAAAAGTCCGTTGTGAGGATAACAATGTAAATGCAAAACTAGAGGCATTGGGGGTAATTCCAAGTTGATCGCAGCAGGAATTCTGTTAGCAATTGGGCAAAACCATGTGCACTGCAGGTGGGGCAGATATAACATGTGCAGAGAGAGTTAGATTTGGGTGGGATGTGTTCAATCTGCAATCTAATTTGCAGTGTTAAAATAAAGCAGCCAGTATTTACCCTGCACAGAAACAAAATAACCCACCCAAATCTAACTCTCTCTGCACATGTTATATCTGCCTCCCCTGCAGTGCACATGGTTTTGCCCAACTGCTAAAAAATGTCCTGCTGCGATCAACTTGGAATTACCCCCATTGTTATCATCCATGCAAATGTAAAGTCCCGTAACTACGAAACATTGTTTACACCTGGGGAGAGAGTATCACCTCCACTTACATCCTCATGGGGATGGAATATACTGTAGCGTATGTCTGTAACCACACAAAGGAACTTGAACTGTCCATTAGAACTTGATCCCTGTAATAGGGAGCTGCATATACCATAGTAGGTCATTGATCCTCAAAGTGGAAAAGTATAATCCTCTATACAGGTGATGTGGTATATGTGGATTTAGTGGCAATGTTATCCATCCATAAAGTTATCGGATACACCTTGTCATGTTATCTGTGGGTGATTCTATGACCGAATAATTATCTGGCCCATTTATCAACATGATTCAGCTATTTAAAACTCATTGCGTATGATAAATGGTACTTTGGCCTCCAACTGTCATTTTTCAAACACAGGAGCTGATTGGCTGGAGCGCCATTTATCATACACAATGAGGTTTAAATAGCTGAATCTTGATGATAAACAGGCCGATGTTCTTCCACTAGCCTCACATGTAGGTTGATGTAATCCTATCACACTATTACTATCTTTAGATCGACCGTCATTAAGTTGACCACTAATGGTCGACATGCATTAGGTCGACGTGGTGACTAGGCCGACATGATTTTTTTTTTTTTATAAATTAATTTTTTTTAACTTTTTCATACTTGACAATCCACGTGGACTGCCCGAAGCTCGTCAGCCATGCGAGGGGTCACAGTGTGCTAATTGGGATTCCTGGTCACTTTACGAAAAAAACAACAACAATTTTTTTCAAACCATCATGTCGACCTTTTTCCATGTCGACCTATTGACTGTGTCGACCTATTTCAGGTGGTGTCGACCTAGTCACTGTCGACCAATAGAGGTCGACCTTAATGTCTTCAACCTAGGTGTGGTCAACCCTATGAGCCACACCCGTTGGATGTCAGGAGATTTGAATCAATGAACAGATCCACCTGAGAACTCGCTCGGTACTGGAAACCGTCTGATGGAGCCTCAACACAAATTAGCAATAGGCGGCAGCTGCCCAGGGAACCATGAGCCTCACGCTTTTTGGGGCATATTTATTAATCAAATTCATGTGGAACCGGCTGTTTCTGTGCAGAATCTCACAACATAGGAAGCAGAAGATATTGATTGCCACCCACTGCAAGATCCTTCCCTAGAGTGTTCTATGGAGACTGTGTAAGGTGCTGTATAACAACCTGCTTGCGTTATGTAACGATAATATGAATCCCACCAGCATTCTCACCCCGGGCAGGATGAACTAAATGAAAAATGCGGTAAAACCCCCGAAATCTACTAAGACTCTACCGCCGGTTTTTCGCCATCCAGGGTATCCCCTATAGAAGCCTATGGGCTTCTTATCGCCGACCCCCGCAACCCGCCACCGCAGACGCCTCCCCCCCGGCATACCTTCCTCCAGGCTGCCCTGGTACCGGATATCTCCTCCTCCCCCTAGCGACGCAGCCAGAGGTCCTCCCGGCTGCAGCGGGGAGGAGGAGGCGCCGGGGGCAGCCTGCTGCTGCTTCCCGACGTGCAGGCACTGTGGAGACCCCTGGGAGGTGACAGAGACCCCCCCGCAGACCACCTCACAGGTATTGCGGGGGGGCCTCCGTCACCGCATTGCGATATTGATCGCATATGTTAGTACATATGCGATCAACATCGCTGCGATAAGCGGCGAGGGGCGGCGATGTATCTTAATACATTTGCCCCCCATCTGCACCAGCAGTACACCTATCTGGCCTATCAGGAGGGGCTGACACTACACTCTTCTGCTTCTAGGGAGCTTACAGTAATATATATGCATTCCAGACTGGTGATATAAGAAATAATATGTAACGTGTAAGTGTTGCAGAACACGTAATAATAATAATGCAGCAGTCACATGTGTTGTGCTGAGGGCAGTGCTGTAATTACAGAGATGTGCCCAGGATCACTCACCAGAGGTAGAAATGGCGGCTGCCTCAGGCAATACATTATATGCCGTGTGTCCCAGCCAAGAATACGCTCTGTATATCTATTAAAAGGTTATTTCTCCACACACCATAGCTGTGATGTGTGTCAGTGACTTCATGTGTAATTGGTTTGGATAACGATGTCCTGGAAGCCTCAGAAGATTATCATAACAAAGCAGCCACTCCTATGAATAGATCTCTGCGGGATTCCTGAGGTAATCTCTCGCCCTCTCAGCGGAGATCCCCACCCACAGCGTCGTGTACTGCACGCCCCACAGGGAGGCTCATTGTGGGAAATGTCACCCTCCGCTGTCTCCGAGAGAATGTTTCCCCGGTCTGTCACTTCAGTATTCTATAACAATGATTACTGACTTATCGTATAAGCAGCTCTGCCATTATATATCGCCCACAGCGGCTGAGGGCATTGTACTTCTCAGTGACCGGGACAGTTCTTAGGTGTGTCTACTATGGTCCCAGTAACGTCTGCATGTCTGTAACAGTATGAAGTGGGCAGGGCCAGACTAACAATGAGACATACTTACCTACTCTCCCGGAAGCTGCGGGAGGCTCACGTTTTTTGGGGTAGCCCCCCGCACCCCCGGAAGAGTGGGCAGGTCTCCCACATCCTGCTCGCACCCTAGTGATGCGGGCAGGATGGAGAGATAATCTCCCGTATTCGCGGGTCCGTCAGGTGGAGAAGGGGTTAAAATGACGCAAATCGCATCATTTTAGCCCCGACCCCTTCCCGCGGACCCGCAAATCGCAGCATTTTCCAATGCGGGGGGCTGGGCTTAGTGATGTCACAGTCTGGTCCCACCCCCCGAATACTCCTGCAGCGTCTCCTCTCCGGACGGACTCCTCCCGGAGAGGAGAAATACAATGTAGGTAAGTATGCAATGAGACGGATGGATCTACAGCTCCAGGCCTCCACATATAAATGGGCCCGTCACCATGACAGCAGGATGATGACCGCCCGCCCAGCTGGCCACACGTAATAAGTATTAAAACTGGAATTCTATATTCTCACATAATGATGCAACTTCTCTACTGTTAGCTATTTAGGGAAACATTGGGGCTAATAGCAGGGACGTGCAGTCGGGAGGCAGGGGAGGCAGTGCCTCCCCTGTCATTAATGATTAAGATAATACAAAGAAGATGCATATGACACATATTCTGTGTCATATGTATCTTCTTAATATTATTCTTTACATTGCTCCTCTCTTTATGTGTTTGGGAGGCACCGATCGTGGTGCCTCCTGTTGTCACTGGGGAAAGTATGGGGAGCGGGGGGCGGGCACGGGCGGGGACTAGCCATGGGCTGTAAAAGCCCATTGAAAATATATGGGAAAGCGGCACCATTAGTGGTGCCGCTTTCATACAGGGACGTGCTTTCAACCTATGAAAGCACGTCCCTGTCAGTGAGGCCACAGTGATTGGCCAGCGGATCCGTCACTGGATCCGCTGTTAATCACTGTGTGGGCGACGCTGGCGGAGGAGGTGCGGGCGGCTGGATGCGGCGATGGTGCGGGCCGCGGGATGCGGCGGTGGTGCGGGCGGCGGTGGACAGGCGGCGGGTTGCGGCGGCGGTGCGGCGGCGGAAAATTACCTTGATCCTGCAGAGTTTGGCAGCGGAGCGGTTCCAGTTTCAAAAATGGCGCCTCAGCGTCATTTTTGAAATTCAAGATGGCCGCCGCGAGCCAATCACGGCTCGCCGCGTCATTGCCCCGCCCCCTCCGGCTGACTTATATAAGTCAGCGCGAGGCGGAGGAGAGTCAGTCCGACAGCGGAGGAGGAGCAGTGAAGAGCTCCTGAAGAAAGAAGACGGACGGAAGTCCTGGCTGGGCGGCGGCTCTGCAAAAGAGCTTAGCAGCCGCCGCCCACCAGGTGAAGACGCTGGAAGCCCTGGGGGGGTGGCGCCCCCCAGGTGAAGACGCCGGAAGCCCTGGGAAGGCGGCGGCCACGCAAAAGAGCTTAAAGGCCGCCGCCCCCAGGTGAAGACCCAGTTTAATAAAGCTTATTTTCAAGATGTGTGGCGTTTTATTTTAATATTTTCTTTACAGGTGGACTACAGGTGCCAGCGGGCCCTTTATGTCCGGGCATGCTGGCACTTGTGGTTCTCCAAGTGCCAGCATGCTGGAGCAGGCTTGCTGGGACCTGTAGGCCACCTGTAAAGAACAATATTAACACACAATGAACCCCGCACCCACCGCCACCAGGGGTGCGGGGCATAGCACTGGGCTATCAGCCCAGTGCTGGTTATTGCTCGGGAGGGGGACCCCATTTTTATTTTTTGGGATTCCCACTTTCCAAGGAATTCCAACCCTGGGCTGACTGGCTGGGGGGGCAGATTAATGTTATGGCAGGGGGACCCCATACTGAGTGTCTCCCCTGCTATGGCATTACTCCCCCTGGCTGGTTCTGCCTAGTGCTGGTTTTCCTGATGTGTTGGGGAACCACACTTTTTTTTTTCTGGGGGGGTGGGTGGGGGGGGGGGGGTTATTAGCTGCCAGTGCCTCCCCAACCAGTGACCTCACCGCACGTCACTGGCTAATAGTGTGGGGCAGGGGTATTCCATTTGTGGCCCTCCAGCTGCTGTGGAACTACACATCCCAGCATGCCCTGACACAGTTTTAACAAGCTATATTAGCACCGCTGTTGCAGTGCATGCTGGGATGTGTAGGTCCACAGCAGCATGTTGAATACTCCTGGCGCAGGCGTACATGTCCACATAGCACGACTCACACGCACATGGCACTGGCCACACCCACACAGAACTGGTCACACCCACATAGCACTAATCACATCCACATGACGCTGGGCACACCCACACATAACTGGTCACACCCACATAGCACTAGTCACACCCACATGACACTGGCCACACCCACGTAGCACATATCACATATCCTCCTGTTCTCGCCGTTGATGTTTTAGCAAAATCTGAGTTTCCCCTGGATGTAACAAGGAGGGACCGCAGCCACTATTTCCTGCATCTGCAGCATTCCCGCCATTTCCGACGCGAAGGCAGCCCCTATAGGTTTTCATGGGGGCTGCTGTATAGTCGGATTTACCAAGGATTGGAATGCAATGCATTCTGGATCTTGGCTCCAGCAGCTAACCCATAATAGTCTATGGGCTACGTTATCGCAGAGTTTACAAGAGAGAAATCTGGAGGGGTGTAGCATGTTATGCCGGCAGCGGTGCAAGCGCAAAATAGATCCTTGCGGGCTTGCTGCACTCACACACTGCGGGCACGTGGTGCGCTAAGCGCGCCACACTTTTTTTTCTTCCTTCCGGGGGGTCGTGGACCCCCAAGAGTGAGAATTGTTGTTGGTATGCCGGCGGTCAGGATCACGGTGCCAGTATACTGGGCGCCGGGATCCTGTCTGCCGGCATATCCAATACCACCCATCCGGAGCATCCCTCTACATCATCTCCACTGACGCATGCACCAGCTGGCTCCTCGCGGTATGTGCGCTGCAGCAAAGTGATAGTGGTACGCCGGGACAGAGCTGCATGCACCAGTCTCGTAGCATATAAGTACATACAGTAGTTATGCCATATTGCCAGGTTGCTCTCTATATAACGGCCCATCAGCGCTGACCACACATGTCCAGTTCCAGACCACACGGAGATGGTTAGGCGGTGTATGGGGCATTCCTGGGAAGTTATGGGGGGGGGGGGGGGGGACTTTGGAACACCTGGCGCACACAGAGGTAGCGTATGATGGCAGTGTTGCGGTTGTGTCAGTGACGTACCTCCCAACTTTGTCCCTTAGGAAGAGGGACAGGCCGCCCCAAAGGCGAGACTGCGAGCAAAAAGGGGGTGGAGTTCCTAGCAGAGGGGTGGGGCCTCTCTGTAAGGGGGCGCGTGGCCTATTGCCACGACACCCATTTTCGCCATTTTGGGGGCGTGTCCAGTGCTCCATGAGCTGCTGGACAGCCCCCGGCAGTGTGATCACCGGCTGCTTTTCAAAGCAAAGCAGCTGTGATCACAGGATCTCCCAACTGCTCCCCCTGCCCGCGGGACACTGCGACCCGCGGGAGGGACAGCGGGACAGTGTCCAATTAGCTGGACTGTCCCGCTGAAATCGGGACAGTTGGGAGGTATGCTGTGATGGCGGCTGTGTACAGAGACACACAACAGCTCACACAGGACGCCATACTCAGAAGGAGCCACTGCACCTGCCGTAGGGCTGCTGCAAGTTTCCGTGGTGTGACTGATGACACGCTGATGTTGCGTATAAAGACGCTCTGTACAGAAATGTGTCAGTGTCTTCCGATGCTGCCAGTGGGGTCTCAGTCCTGGCACCAGCAGACGCACGCTTGAACACAGGAGATATGCAGCACCGTTCGCATAAATACGCAGATGCGACTGCGGCAAAAGCCGTCTCCGCGCCTGTTTCCATCCTTGGATCAGGCAGTGTATGTGACCGTAGCACTATTTAGTGAGCGTGTGCCAGACTCGGCCTCCCCCCGTTATGAGTCTCTGTCAGTGCGTCGTGTATTTATTTCCTCTGCAAGCGCCCACGGTAACGTTAATGAAACAGGAAGAAAACCTGGAGTGACAATTACCAGTAACACCTGCACGTGCGTCTCTCATTACAGCCCGCACTTCCATCTATTCATTAGTATCTAGGGGAAGAATTATACGTAACCAGGGAATAATAGCGCCCATCTGCGTAACTAAGAACGCCAGGTACTGACTTATTACACAGTAACCGCCGATGCTACTGCTGCTGCATACTGGTTACTGTGCAGTACTCTGGAATACAGAGACTCTGTTATTCTCCATTCTCCTGCTAGTCTTACTGAGACTCTATTGTATGACAAGTACACATTACTTCCCATTCCAGGCAATTATTATTTACTTACAGAACACCACCAAATGCTGCAGCCCTGTACAGGCAGAATATGTGCCTTCCATATCAGTTCCACTTCCTACCCATTTGGAGCTTATAGTCCAAATTACTTAATATACACACACAAACACACAGGGCAGCCACCAGGGGGGGACTGTGGGGACTCGTGTCCCGAGCCCTTACAGAGAGGGGGGCCTACCCCTGGCTCCTCCCACCAATACCTGTAGAGCTGCACCGGTCTGTGGATCAACAGCAGGCAGATGCACAGGAAGGACTTCTTAAAACAAGTCTTATCTGCGCATCAGCTCTCTGTTAACCGTTCCTGTATGTCAGCAACATTCCACCTATACGTAACGTCACAATGTATGACATCACAATGTATGACATCACATGGGGTGGAGCAATGCAACAGAATCATTTTTGGGGGGAGGGAGGGGCCCTGTCTATTTGGTCAGTCCCAGGCCCTAGAATTTCTGATGGCAGTCCTACACACACACACACACACACACACACACACTTCGACCTGTTCGCTCGCTGTGTTTTAACGCAGCAGAGCGAACGGGCCCCTGCTGCGAATGCGCTGGCGCTGTAGTGCGCCTGCTCATGACGGCCGACCGAAGGCCGTAGCAGGACAGCGATCGCCTCTGCCTGCTTGACAGGCAGAGGCGATCGATGGGCAGGAGGGGGCGAAACGGCGGCGTTTGGCTCCGTTTTGTAGGCGCGGTCCGGGCAACGCAGGCGTGGGCGGACCGAACGGGGGGGTGGCCCGCAGTGGCTGCGTGACGTCATACGCAGCCGTTGCGGTCCAGGGAGCAAGTAGTAGCTCCCGGCCAGCACGCTAAAGCTGCGCTGGTCGGGAGCTACTCTTGAAGTGCAAAGGCATCGCTGCTGTGCAATGCCTTTGCACTTCTGCGGGGGGGCCGGCATGTCAGTGTAAATGATCGTAGTTGTGCTAAATTTAGTACAGCTACGATAAACTCGGAATGACCCCCACAATGCGGTGATTCAGAGGTGACGCATTTGCAGCAGCGGCTGCAACAAAATACGAGTGCAATACAATTTGTGATTTCAACAGTTTTGTGAGATTTGTGCGCATGCTCTGGGAGAGTGAGCAGCTGAGATATACTGCACACAGACGTCACACACCGGTCGTTACTCTTCCTGTAGCCCACATCTGCACCCATATACCTATTTCATGTGACATTCCCATCCCATATACTGTATAGCCCTGCCTCACACTGGTGGATTATTCTAGAGCTGTACAGGTTTCTAGTGCACGCTAAATAACTTGTATACCACCTCCATATACAGTACTTCCTCCTCCATGTACAGTACTTCCTCCTCCATGTACAGTACTTCCTCCTCCATGTACAGTACTTCCTCCTACATACCCAGTACTTCCTCCTCCATGTACAGTACTTCCTCCTACATGTACAGTACTTCCTCCTCCATGTACAGTACTTCCTCCTCCATGTACAGTACTTCCTCCTACATGTACAGTACTTCCTCCTCCATGTACAGTACTTCTTCCTCCATGTACAGTACTTCCTCCTCCATGTACAGTACTTCCTCCTCCATGTACAGTACTTCTTCCTCCATGTACAGTACTTCCTCCTACATATACAGTACTTCCTCCTCCATGTACAGTACTTCCTCCTATGTGTACAGTACTTCCTCCTCCGTGTACAGTACTTCCTCCTCCATGTACAGTACTTCCTCCTCCATATACAGTACTTCCTCCTACATATACAGTACTTCCTCCTCCATGTACAGTACTTATTCCTACATGTACAGTACTTCCTCCTCCATGTACAGTACTTCCTCCTCCGTGTACAGTACTTCCTCCTCCATGTACAGTACTTCCTCCTCCGTGTACAGTACTTCCTCCTACATGTACAGTACGTCCTCCTCCAGGTACAGTACTTCCTCCTCCATGTACAGTACTTCCTCCTAGTGGGTTCCAGTCAATGGGTAGACAGTGGCTAGTTCAACAGTCAATAGATCGAGCCCATAGGGTCAATATGCAATAGGTCAACATGGCCAAAAGATCGACATGGTCAAAAGGCTGACAGGTAAACTGTGTCTAAGGTCGACAGGTTCAAATCGCTGACACACTTTTTTTTTGTTGATTCATATTTTTCAGCGTTTGCTTCATTTACCATCCACGTGGACTATGATTGGGAATAGTATCCTGGGCTAAGCGTAGTGTAGGGGAGCGAGGCACCGTGCCCAACGCGTGGTGAGCGCAGCGTGCCAGAGGGTGTAAGTTTTCACTAATCCTGGTCACTGACTGGAAGATGGACACATTTTGTGAAAAAATAGACCTGTGTTGACTTTTTTTGGCAATTATTTTCATGACGACCTTTTGTACCTGTCAACCTTAGACACAGTCAATCTTTTGCATGTCGACCATATGGGGTTGCCTTATTGACTGTCTATTTTATGTAGATCTATTATACCACACTCCCTCCTAGTGTAGATCACAAAGCTAAACATGGCGCCCATTCTCCTATACATGTGCTCCCATTCTCCTATACATGTGCTCCCATTCTCCTATACATGTGCTCCCATTCTCCTATACATGGCGCCCATTCTCCTATACATGTGCTCCCATTCTCCTAAACATGTGCTCCCATTCTCCTATACATGTGCTCCCATTCTCCTACACATGTGCTCCCATTCTCCTATACATGTGCTCCCATTCTCCTAAACATGTGCTCCCATTCTCCTATACATGTGCTCCCATTCTCCTACACATGTGCTCCCATTCTCCTATACATGGCGCCCATTCTCCTATACATGTGCTCCCATTCTCCTATACATGGCGCCCATTCTCCTATACATGTGCTCCCATTCTCCTAAACATGTGCTCCCATTCTCCTAAACATGTGCTCCCATTCTCCTATACATGTGCTCCCATTCTCCTACACATGTGCTCCCATTCTCCTATACATGTGCTCCCATTCTCCTATACATGGCGCCCATTATCCTATACATGTGCGCCCATTATCCTATACATGTGCACCCATTCTCCTATACATGTGCTCCCATTCTCCTAAACATGTGCTCCCATTCTCCTAAACATGTGCTCCCATTCTCCTATACATGTGCTCCCATTCTCCTACACATGTGCTCCCATTCTCGTATACATGTGCTCCCATTCTCCTATACATGGCGCCCATTCTCCTATACATGTGCTCCCATTCTCCTATACATGTGCTCCCATTCTCCTATACATGTGCTCCCATTCTCCTAAACATGTGCTCCCATTCTCCTACACATGTGCTCCCATTCTCCTACACATGTGCTCCCATTCTCCTACACATGTGCGCCCATTATCCTATACATGTGCGCCCATTATCCTATACATGTGCACCCATTCTCCTATACATGTGCTCCCATTCTCCTATACATGGGCTACCATTCTCCTATACATGTGCACCCATTCTCCTATACATGTGCTCCCATTCTCCTATACATGTGCTCCCATTCTCCTAAACATGTGCTCCCATTCTCCTACACATGTGCTCCCATTCTCCTACACATGTGCTCCCATTCTCCTATACATGTGCGCCCATTCTCCTATACATGGGCTCCCATTCTCCTATACATGTGCTCCCATTCTCCTATACATGTGCTCCCATTCTCCTATACATGTGCTCCCATTCTCCTATACATGTGCTCCCATTCTCCTATACATGTGCTCCCATTCTCCTATACATGTGCTCCCATTCTCCTAAACATGTGCTCCCATTCTCCTATACATGTGCTCCCATTCTCCTACACATGTGCTCCCATTCTCCTATACATGTGCGCCCATTATCCTATACATGTGCGCCCATTATCCTATACATGTGCACCCATTCTCCTATACATGGGCTCCCATTCTCCTATACATGTGCACCCATTCTCCTACACATGTGCTCCCATTCTCCTACACATGTGCACCCATTCTCCTATACATGTGCTCCCATTCTCCTAAACATGTGCTCCCATTCTCCTATACATGTGCTCCCATTCTCCTACACATGTGCTCCCATTCTCCTAAACATGGCGCCCATTCTCCTAAACATGGCGCCCATTCTCCTATACATGTGCTCCCATTCTCCTATACATGTGCACCCATTCTCCTAAACATGTGCTCCCATTCTCCTATACATGTGCACCCATTCTCCTATACATGTGCTCCCATTCTCCTATTCATGTGCACCCATTCTCCTATACATGTGCACCCATTCTCCTATACATGTGCACCCATTCTCCTATACATGTGCACCCATTCTCCTATACATGTGCGCCCATTCTCCTATACATGTGCTCCCATTCTCCTATACATGTGCACCCATTCTCCTATACATGTGCTCCCATTCTCCTATTCATGTGCACCCATTCTCCTATACATGTGCACCTATTCTCCTACACATGTGCACCCATTCTCCTACTCATGTGCACCCATTCTCCTATACATGTGCAGCCATTCTCCTATACATGTGCTCCCATTCTCCTATTCATGTGCACCCATTCTCCTATACATGTGCACCCATTCTCCTATACATGTGCACCCATTCTCCTATACATGTGCACCCATTCTCCTATACATGTGCTCCCATTCTCCTATAAATGTGCTCCCATTCTCCTATACATGTGTTCCCATTCTCCTATACATGTGCACCTATTCTCCTACACATGTGCTCCCATTCTTCTATACATGTGCTCCCATTCTCCTATACATGTGCTCCTATTCTCCTACACATGTGCACCCATTCTCCTATACATGTGCTCCCATTCTCCTATACATGTGCTCCTATTCTCCTGCACCCATTCTCCTACACATGTGCTCCCATTCTCCTACGCATGGCGCCCATTCTCCTACACATGTGCACCCATTCTCCTATACATGTGCTCCCATTCTCCTATACATGTGCTCCCATTCTCCTATACATGTGCTCCCATTCTCCTACACATGTGCTCCCATTCTCCTACACATGTGCTCCCATTCTCCTATACATGTGCGCCCATTATCCTATACATGTGCGCCCATTCTCCTATACATGTGCACCCATTCTCCTATACATGTGCTCCCATTCTCCTATACATGGGCTCCCATTCTCCTATACATGTGCTCCCATTCTCCTATACATGTGCTCCCATTCTCCTATACATGTGCTCCCATTCTCCTATACATGTGCTCCCATTCTCCTAAACATGTGCTCCCATTCTCCTACACATGTGCTCCCATTCTCCTACACATGTGCTCCCATTCTCCTATACATGTGCGCCCATTCTCCTATACATGGGCTCCCATTCTCCTATACATGTGCTCCCATTCTCCTATACATGTGCTCCCATTCTCCTATACATGTGCTCCCATTCTCCTATACATGTGCTCCCATTCTCCTAAACATGTGCTCCCATTCTCCTATACATGTGCTCCCATTCTCCTACACATGTGCTCCCATTCTCCTATACATGTGCGCCCATTATCCTATACATGTGCGCCCATTATCCTATACATGTGCACCCATTCTCCTATACATGTGCTCCCATTCTCCTATACATGGGCTCCCATTCTCCTATACATGTGCACCCATTCTCCTACACATGTGCTCCCATTCTCCTACACATGTGCACCCATTCTCCTATACATGTGCTCCCATTCTCCTATACATGTGCTCCCATTCTCCTATACATGTGCTCCCATTCTCCTATACATGTGCTCCCATTCTCCTACACATGTGCACCCATTCTCCTATACATGTGCTCCCATTCTCCTATACATGTGCACCCATTCTCCTATACATGTGCTCCCATTCTCCTACGCATAGCGCCCATTCTCCTCCGCATGGCGCCCATTCTCCTACACATGTGCACCCATTCTCCTATACATGTGCACCTATTCTCCTACACATGTGCACCCATTCTCCTATACATGTGCACCCATTCTCCTATACATGTGCACCCATTCTCCTATACATGTGCACCCATTCTCCTATACATGTGCACCCATTCTCCTATACATGTGCGCCCATTCTCCTATACATGTGCGCCCATTCTCCTATACATGTGCTCCCATTCTCCTATACATGTGCACCCATTCTCCTATACATGTGCTCCCATTCTCCTATACATGTGCTCCCATTCTCCTATACATGTGCACCCATTCTCCTGTACATGTGCTCCCATTCTCCTATAAATGTGCTACCATTCTCCTATACATGTGCTCCCATTCTCCTATACATGTGCACCTATTCTCCTACACATGTGCTCCCATTCTTCTATACATGTGCTCCCATTCTCCTATACATGTGCTCCTATTCTCCTACACATGTGCTCCTATTCTCCTACACATGTGCTCCCATTCTTCTATACATGTGCTCCCATTCTCCTATACATGTGCGCCCATTCTCCTATACATTATTTATTTTTATTTATTATTTATTAACAGTTTCTTATATAGCGCAGCATATTCCGTTGCGCTTTACAATTAGAACAACAGTAATAGAACAAAACTGGGTAAAAACAGACAGAGGTAGGAAGGCACTGCTCGCAAGCTTACAATCTATAGGGAAATAGGCATAGATACACAAGGATTGATGCTACCTATTGCATAATGGTCCACCAGATTGCTAGGTTCTTAATGGGTTGTATGATGATACCCCACAAAGTTATCCAAGTGTCAGGAGGGTGTGAGACTAAAGAAAGACAAGATATGCGATGTTATGAATACTCTACAGAGGATGTAAATAGATAGAGAAGCACTGAAGGTTATGTGGGTGGGTCTGGAATTTGATAGGCTTGTCTGAAGAGGTGAGTTTTCAGGGAACATTTAAAGGTTTGGAGACTAGAGGCGAGTCTTACTGTGCGTGGGAGGGCATTCCACAGAGTGGGTGAAGCCCGGATAAAGTCCTGTAATTTTGAGTGTGAACAAGTAATGCGTGTGGATGAGAGACGTAGGTCTTGTGCAGAGCGGAGAGGTCGGGTAGGGAGATATTTTGAGATGAGTGAAGAGATGTATGTTGGTGCAGTTTGGTTAATAGCCTTGTATGTGAGTAAAAGTATTTTATATTTAATACGGTAGAATACCGGTAACCAATGGAGGGACTGACAGAACGGATCTGCAGACGATGAACGTCTGGCAAGGAAGATTAGCCTCGCAGCTGCATTCAAAATGGATTGTAGTGGTGAGAGCTTATGTTTGGGAAGACCGGTCAGGAGACTATTACAATAATCAATGCGGGAGATAATGAGAGCATGGATTAGAGTTTTTGCTGTGTCTTGTGTAAGATAAGGGCGTATTTTGGATATGTTTCTTAGATGTATGTAACATGATCTTGAGACAGATTGAATGTGGGTAACAAAGGACAGTTCAGAGTCAAGAATGACACCTAGGCAGCTAGCTTGTGGGGTAGGGGTGATTGCAGAGTTCTCAACAGTGATAGAGATATCAGGTTGGAAACTACTATTGGCCGGTGGAAATATAATTAATTCTGTTTTGGAAATATTAAGTTTGAGGTGGCGAGATGTCATCCAAGATGAAATGGCAGAAAGGCATTCAGTGACACGGCCCAATACAGATGGTGACAAATCAGGGGAGGATAGGTAGATTTGAGTATCATCCGCATACAGATGGTACTGAAATCCAAAAGAGCTGATTAGTTTGCCAAGAGATGTGGTATAGATAGAGAAAAGCAGAGGACCTAGGACTGAGCCTTGCGGTACTCCAACTGAGAGAGGTAGCGAAGGAGAGGTGGAATCAGAGAAACGAACACTGAAGGAGCGATTAGATAGGTAGGATGAGAACCAAGAAAGGGCTGTGTCCTGAATACCTAGGGATTGTAGTGTTTGTATGAGAAGAGAGTGGTCAACAGTGTCAAAAGCAGCAGAGAGATCAAGGAGAATAAGTAGAGAGAAATGTCCTTTAGATTTAGCAGTGACCAAATCATTCACTACCTTAGTCAGTGCTGTCTCTGTGGAGTGTTGGGCACGAAATCCTGACTGAAGTGGGTCCAGTAGGCTGTGTGAGTTAAGAAAGTGTGTGAGGCGAGTGTAGGCAAGTCTCTCCAGTAGCTTGGAGGGGCATGGGAGCTGAGAGATGGGACGGTAGTTAGAGAGAGTGTTCGGGTCAGAGTTTTTTTTTTCAGAATGGGAGTAATCACTGCATGCTTGTACAGAGAAGGAAAGGTACCAGTAGAAAGGGAGAGATTACAGATGTAAGTTAAGGTTGGGATGAGCACAGTAGACAGAGCTTTACTAATTTGTGAGGGTATAGAGTCAAGGGGAGAGGTATTAGAGTAGGCAGATGAAAAGAGTGCAGATACTTCATCTTCATTTGTAGGATCAAAGGAAGAGAAGGTGTTAGAGGGTTCAGGTAGGGAATTGAGCAGGACACTTGCTGTGGAAGAGCATACCATTTCATTTCGAATCTTGTCAATCTTGTCCTTGAAATAGGAAGCAAGATCTTGCGCACTGACAGTGGCTGGTGGGTTAGGTGAGGGAGGGACAAGAAGTGATTTAAATGTATTAAAAAGTCGCTTGGGGTTAGAGACTTGAGCAGAGATGATAGATTGAAAATATGTTTGTTTGGCAGTGTCCAGAGCAGTACGATAAGAGTGGTAGGTGGTCTTATATGTGAGAAAGTCACTTGAACTACGAGATTTACGCCACTGGTGTTCAACTTTTCGTGAGTTTTTGTAAGTGTCTAGTGTATTTAGAGTGCCACGGTTGACATCTAAGTCTACGTGGAGTGTGATGGGTAGCTGGAGCCACTTCATCAAGTGCTGTTACTAGAGTTTGGTTATACATGTGCTCCCATTCTCCTATACATGTGCTCCCATTCTCCTACACATATGCTCCCATTCTCCTACGCATGGCGCCCATTCTCCTACACATGTGCTCCCATTCTCCTATACATGTGCACCCATTCTCCTATACATGTGCGCCCATTTTCCTATACATGTGCACCCATTCTCCTATACATGTGCTCCCATTCTCCTATACATGTGCTCCCATTCTCCTATACATGTGCACCCATTCTCCTATACATGGCACCCATTCTCCTACACATGTGATCCCATTCTCCTACACATGTGCGCCCATTCTCTTATACATGTGCTCCCATTTTCTTAGACATGTGCTCCCATTCTCCTATACATGTGCTCCCATTCTCCTATACATGTGCTCCCATTCTCCTATACATGTGCTCCCATTCTCCTATACATGTGCTCCCATTCTCCTACACATGTGCTCCCATTCTCCTACACATGTGCTCCCATTCTCCTATACATGTGCACCCATTCTCCTATACATGTGCACCCATTCTCCTATACATGTGCGCCCATTCTCCTACGCATGGCGCCCATTCTCCTTCACATGTGCTCCCATTCTCCTACACATGTGCTCCCATTCTCCTATACATGTGCACCCATTCTCCTATACATGTGCATTCATTCTCCTACACATATGCTCCCATTCTCCTACGCATGGTGCCCATTCTCCTACACATGTGCTCCCATTCTCCTATACATGTGCACCCATTCTCCTATACATGTGCGCCCATTTTCCTATACATGTGCACCCATTCTCCTATACATGTGCTCCCATTCTCCTATACATGTGCTCCCATTCTCCTATACATGTGCACCCATTCTCCTATACATGTGCACCCATTCTCCTATACATGTGCTCCCATTCCCCTATACATGTGCTCCCATTCTCCTATACATGTGCTCCCATTCTCCTATACATGTGCACCCATTCTCCTATACATGGCGCCCATTCTCCTACACATGTGATCCCATTCTCCTATACATGTGCTCCCATTCTCCTATACATGTGCACCCATTCTCCTATACATGGCGCCCATTCTCCTACACATGTGATCCCATTCTCCTATACATGTGCTCCCATTCTCCTATACATGTGGATCCATTCTCCTCTTTTAGCTGCAAGAAGTGAAAAGCTATAAGGACCAGATGTGAGGTGAGGTGTGGTGATTGGTTGCTATGGGCAACGTCTGCATTTGTCCACTTCTCCAGTCTTTAGAAGGCTTGATATAAGGGATGACCATTGACGGCTTTGCCATCCATGGTTGATCAGTAGTAACCATCTATGGCGAGCCAACGGTTGTTAGGCTATGTGACTGTGTATATGACGCAAATGCCTAACAGGGCTGGCGCCCACCATTGCTGGGATCAGACACCGATGTTTACTATTGGTAGCCTCTGCTTGATATAACTCTCTGAAGCAGGAATAGTATCAAATCTTGGATAGAGAAAGTACCAACCAATCAGCTCCATGCTGACATTTTATATGCTGTGTTTAGAAAATGGCAGAAGATGATTGTTTATACTTTATCTCTCTCTGAGGTTTGATACATCTCCCCATATGTTCCTAACATTTACAATTACTGTATGTACCCTGACATGTGTGCCTCTCAGTATACTGTGACATATATGTGTGCTGCACGGAGATACAGCACATATGGGGCCTAATTCTGAGTTGATCGCTCGCTAGCTGCTTTTAGCAGCAGTGCAAACGCTAAGCCGCCGCCCTCTGGGAGTTTATCTTAGCTTAGCAGAAGTGCGACCGAAAGGATTGCAAAACTGCTCCAAAAATATTTTCGAGCAGTTTCTGAGTAGTTCCAACCCTACTCCTACCTTGCGATCACTTCAGACTATTCAGTTCCTGTTTTGACATCACATATACGCCCTGCGTTCGGCCAGCCACTCCCCCGTTTTCTCAGCCACGCCTGCGTTTGTATCTGACACGCCTGCGTTTTTCAGCACACTCCCTGAAAACGGTCAGTTACCTCCCAGAAACGCCCCTTTCCTGTCAATCACTCAGTGGTCAGCAGTGCGACTGAAAAGCGTCGCTAGACCTTGTGTGAAACTGCTTCATTTGTTGTGAATGTACGCAGCGCGTGGGCATTGCATCCCATACGCATGCGCAGAAGTGCCAATTTTTAGCCTGATCGCTGCGCTGCGAACAACGGCAGCTAGCGATCAACTCGGAATGACCACCCTAATTCAGACCTGATCGCAGCAACAAATTTGTTAGCAGTTGGGCAAAACCATGTGCAGTGCGGGGGGCAGATGTAACATGTGCAGAGAGAGTTAGATTTGGGTGTGGTGTGTTCAAACTGAAATCTAAATTGCAGCGTAAAAATAAAGCAGACAGTATTTGCCCTGCACAGAAACAAAATAACCCACCCAAATGTAACTCTCCATGCACATGTTACATCTGCCCCCCTGCCCCCCCCCCAGCAGAGCACATGGTTTTGCCCAACTGCTAAAAAATTTGCTGCTGCGATCAACTCTGAATTACCCCCCCGTAGTGTATTTCATGCTATAAGCCGGAGGATTGTGTTTTACTGTTGAGTGCAGAACATAAGATAAAACCTTGTGCAACGTATAATTATATAATCTGTTACCTATTTTCTCTGCTTACCAAATATGTGCTAAAAACAGTCTGATATAGAATAAACCTTTATACCTGGTGTCGCCCTGCCCCCAGGCGCCAGGTCCCTTACTGGTTCTCAGGTAGGTAGGAGGCCAGGGGTAAGGGTCACATCTGGGCACCAGGTAAGTCAGAGGGAAATTGTGGAAATTATTTCTAATAAAATACAGACAACAAAGTAACTACTGACTGTTGCTCTGTGTGATGCTGCAGGTGTCCTGTAACCATTGTAGGATGTTATTGATGTCATTGTAGGACCTTATTGCACTGTGTAGCCTGTAACAGGGCTCTGTGTGTTTGTGTGCGCCGGCCCTTTAAGAGTCCTCTGCTGCCTCTCCCCTGTGTTCCTGCTGCAGCTGCTCCTGTGAAAGTTTTCTGATCTCTCTCTCACTCTCCCTTTTCCGCATTGTGGAGACAGGAGCCTGGATTATACCCTCCACACTGCAGCCTGGCTCCTTCCACCAAGAGCAGGTAGGTCCCAGACCCCTGATTACCCCTTAGCAGGTGTCACCTCAGTGCAGACACCTGTTCCAGCCACTCACCTGACCTGCCGCCTGTTTCCTGGTCACTATTGCAGCAGCTTTTGTGATTGTGTGTCCTACCCCTACTCCTGATGTGAGGCTTCTAGCTGTGGCTTGTGGTGCAATTATTGTACATATGAAGCACCGGCATAGTACACAGTATTGTACTGACACCTCTGATGCCTGTTTACAGCTCCTGTGTGATGAAGAAGGGAATATATAGGACATTTGCAGGACAATGGGGACTGGCGGAGTGCATGAGCACTTCTGCTGCAGATGCAGATTACACCTGAAAGCTGCTCAGCTAGACCTCAATTCCCTGCTGTTATCAGATGGCTTTAGTTCTCTCATTAACTGAATGAGTCCTAATGCGTGGAAGTCATTATCGGCCCTCTGAGATCAGGGTTCAGCAATTCTTGGCACGCCGTCTATTGATGAACTACAAGTTCCAGCAATACTTTTAAGACTTAGCTGCCAAGCACGCTGAGACTTGTAGTTCCACATCAGATGCAGAGCTTCCGCTGTAACTTGTTCTACTGCCATGGTTGTCAGTCATTAGAAGCTGTAGTTTTTTGTTATAAAGTCTGAGATGTATGAAGTTCTAGGTTGTCTGTAATTACTTTTAGTGTAAGTGACCTGCATGTGCTAAAGTTACTATTATTTACACTTGTATAGCGCCTGCATATTCCGCTGCCATTTATAATGTTCTTTTTTTTCCCCAGCCTCTGAGCTATTACATGTATAACCGTCCCCCTGGGTGACGCTTAGGAAGGGTGTGAGCGCTCTGGCTGTGAGTTCTTCTTGAGATGATAAACGTGGATTATTCTGCTGCACTTCCTGCTGGTGTTACCTGGTGTACACAGAGTTATGTTCTGTGTGTGTTCTGCTGCTGTACTGTTACATGGATGTGTCTTGTAACTTTGTATTACATGATTAATGTACACACATGGTACATGTGAGGAGGTCAGAGAGCTATACTAAAGGGAGACCAAGGGCGTGGACTGGAAAGTAACTTGTGTTTTAGTCCTGTATTGTTATTACAGCTTTCATGCATTGCGTTTTTAGCAACACAATCATGGACGTTCTGTATTTATGATAGGCGCAGGGTGGGCAGTGCATAGGGACCAGGGAGGCCCACACTGCACACCTTCAGAAACCTTATCTCCGCGTTTGTGCAGGGACAGTTCTAGACCTTGTGACGTCCAGGGCGAAAGTTTCCATCGGCGCTCCCCAGACAGTTAAAATAGAGTTAGCGTGGCCTCAGGGAAGGGGCATGGCCACAGAATAGTGCCCCCAGTGGTAATGCCTCCGTGTAGTATTGCCCCCT
This sequence comes from Pseudophryne corroboree, assembly GCF_028390025.1. Classification (NCBI taxonomy): domain Eukaryota; kingdom Metazoa; phylum Chordata; class Amphibia; order Anura; family Myobatrachidae; genus Pseudophryne; species Pseudophryne corroboree. The sequence continues at coordinate 457,417,770 of NC_086451.1, forward strand.
AAAGATGTGCCCCCTATTAGAGCCTCTTTCACACACAAAAATCCACACACAATACTCACCAGCCCCGCTCCTGCTCAGTGACCGTCCTCCCGCTCCTCAGCTCTATGGGAGAGACCTCATGACGTCTCTTCCATAGCGCCGTACAGACAGTAGAGGTCAATTAGGAGCTCTAGCGTCTGATTGGTGCCGGCTGCAGCTGTGGTACGGGATGCAGGTGGGACGGACGCCGGCGGGGTGACTATGGACGCAGAGCCACGGGCACTTGCCCGGCTTGCCCGCGTCTAAAACCGCTTCTGCGTTGGTGCCACAGATTTCACCAGAAACATGGTGCAGGTGTCATGTTTCCAGAGATCTGTACATGCGCGCAAAAGATATTGGGACGTCATTTTCCTGGAGATCGCCGCATGCCACTGCAGAAATTTGCCAATGAGAGAGAGAGAGGGGCTGCATGGGGGCTCTTTCCTCCTTTTATTCACTCCTGAATACAGTCTACTGGGCTGGTAGCGCATGTTAATGCATAGGAAATGTGCTTGTGTTGATATCTAAAACTTTAGTGCAGTCTTGACCTCAGCCTTCGTGTTTTCCCAACAGGTCATGTTTTCCGGATTACAGTCTGTGGATGCAGCTGTAATAATTATTAATTAATGTCCAGGCAAAAGAGATAAACTAATCTATGAATGATTAAAGAAATTCGCTAAACATGACCTGTTGGTGGTAGTTGAGGAATCTTTCATTCTACTTTTCTCGCGTTCGGTTACTATAATGTTATATAGATTAAGTAAATTCCGTTTTGGCTTCTAGAACGTAGGATGACCAGAACATCTATGTAAATCTGGACACATTAATTACAAACTCTGTAATTGTCACTGTGCAGGTGCGCTAACGGCAGTGCAGCCTGTGTAATATACTATACATGTGCGTTCACATTACTGATGTTCTGAAGTATGTACACAATAATAATTGTGTAAAAAAACAAACAACATTTTTTACATTGTTGTTCTCTTGCTCATGTTTCTCCACACAATTGTCAGTTGTGTTTATATGATGATTGTTTCATTTTTTTAACATTTGTTGATGACATAACTGAGGATTATTTTAGAAATTGCGTTGTGTAGCACAGGAGGAATGTTAGGTGTGTGTTGTACCCCTCTCAGACACCCCGCAGGAATTTCCCAGCTCAGATCCAGGTTTTACAACTCTGCAAAAACACAGGTTTTTGCTAGAGACCTCCTTGCACAATACACACTGCACACTGGACCCGGGAAATCCATGGCCGATCCAGTTCACAATGAACCTGGGAATTGTAAAGGAAAGAAATATAAATGTGTGTGTATGTGTGTGTGTGTGTATATATATACACACACACACACACACACACACACACACACACACACACACACACACTGCTCAAAAAAATAAAGGGAACACTTAAACAACACAATGTAACTCCAAGTCAATCACTCTTCTGTGAAATCAAACTGTCCACTTAGGAAGCAACACTGATTGACAATCAATTTCACATGCTTTTGTGCAAATGGAATAGACAACAGGTGGAAATTATAGGCAATTAGCAAGACACCCCCAATAAAGGAGTTGTTCTGCAGGTGGTGACCACAGACCACTTCTCAGCTCCTATGCTTTCTGGCTGATGTTTTGGTCACTTTTGAAAGCTGGCGGTGTTTTCACTCTAGTGGTAGCATGAGACGGAGTCTACAACCCACACAAGTGGCTCAGGTAGTGCAGCTCATCCAGGATGGCACATCAATGCGAGCTGTGGCAAGAAGGTTTGCTGTGTCTGTCAGCGTAGTGTCCAGAGCATGGAGGCGCTACCAGGAGACAGGCCAGTACATCGGGAGACGTGGAGGAGGCCGTTGGAGGGCAACAACCCAGCAGCAGGACCGCTACCTCCGCCTTTGTGCAAGGAGGAACAGGAGGAGCACTGCCAGAGCCCTGCAAAATGACCTCTAGCAAGCCACAAATGTGCATGTGTCTACTAAAACGATCAGAAACAGACTCCATGAGGGTGGTATGAGGGCCCGACGTCCACAGGTGCTGTTTGTGCTTACAGCCCAACACCATGCAGGACGTTTGGCATTTGCCAGAGAACACCAAGATTGGCAAATTCGCCACTGGCGCCCTGTGCTCTTCACAGATGAAAGCAGGTTCTCACTGAGCACATGTGACAGACGTGACAGAGTCTGGAGACGCCAAGGAGAACGTTCTGCTGCCTGCAACATCCTCCAGCATGACCGGTTTGGCAGTGGGTCAGTAATGGTGTGGGGTGTCTTTCTTTGGGGGGCCGCACAGCCCTCCATGTGCTCGCCAGATGTAGCCTGACTGCCATTAGGTACAGAGATGAGATCCTCAGACCCCTTGTGAGACCATATGCTGGTGCAGTTGGCCCTGGGTTACTCCTAATGCAAGACAATGTTAGACCTCATGTGGTTGGAGTGTGTCAGCAGTTCCTGCAAGACGAAGGCATTGATGCTATGGACTGGCCCGCCCGTTCCCCAGACCTGAATCCAATTGAGCACATCTGGGAGATCATGTCTCGCTCCATCCACCAATGCCACGTTGCACCACAGACTGTCCAAGAGTTGGCGGATGCTTTAGTCCAGGTCTGGGAGGAGATCCCTCAGAAGACCATCCGCCACCTCATCAGGAGCATGCCCAGGCATGTAGGGAGGTCATACAGGCACATGGAGGCCACACACACTACTGAGCCTCATTTTGACTTGTTTTAAGGACATTACATCAAAGTTGGATCAGCCTGTAGTGTGTTTTTCCACTTTAATTTTGAGTGTGACTCCAAATCCAGACCTCCATGGGTTAATAAATTTGATTTCCATTGATAATTTATGTGTGATTTTGTTGTCAGCACATTCAACTATGTAAAGAACAAAGTATTTAATAAGAATATTTCATTCATTCAGATCTAGGATGAGTTATTTAAGTGTTCACTTTATTTTTTTGAGCAGTGTGTGTATGTGTATGTATATGTATATACAGGTTGAGTATCCCATATCCAAATATTCCGAAATACGGAATATTCCGAAATACAGACTTTTTTTGAGTGAGATAGTGAAAACTTTGTTTTCTGATGACTCAATGTACACAAACTTTGTTTAAAATATTGTATTAAATGACCTTCAGGCTGTGTGTATAAGGTGGATATGTAACATAAATAGAAAAGAACGTCAGTGGGTGTGGTCCCACAGACAAACAGTGGGCGCTGATTACTAAAACTAATTTAATTAGAAGAAATAATTAATTAATTGAATAGGTGTTATACCTATGGTGTAAAAATCTCCTATTAGCTGCCCACAATGGTGGACCTGGGTATCCACCTGATTATGCGAAGAGAGAAAACTAATAAAAATGTGGGCGCTCAAGGGATTGGTAAATGCAACGGCTGCTGGTTTTGTAAAAAATCAATAACATTTATTAAAAAGAGCAAATCAACATGTAATAAACGGTTGCCATGAATGGCAACTAATAACAAATTAATAAACCAAATAATATTGCAATAGTTTAAAAAGTATTAGTAATCACTGTGTCCTGGGTCCCGGGACTTTAAATGATGTTAGTGCACTTTATCCCAGATTTAGGTTGTTAGTTCTTTTGCATGCATGCATATAACTGTTAATTAGTGATAGAAATAAAGTGCTGTTACTGGCTCAAAAGCACTTTGCGGGAAGGAGGAAGAAAAAAGGCTGTAGATAACCAATGCTTGTTTATACTTCACCGATTGGTGTGGCTAATATGGTGGTATGCCAATCCCGCAGCTGTCTCCCTCCGTACGACTGACCGCACTGCGGCGGTTTCTCTTGGGGCCGTGCCTGATGTGTGTGTCACAATGTCCTGTAGGCTGGTATTCGGCTACGTCGGGAGCGGAGACAGAGAGCCGTATGTGGGAATCCTCGGTAGCAGGGGACGCTACGATGCCGCGGCTCGCGGCTTCCGGTTACGGTGCTTCCGGCTTCCGGTTTGCGGTCCACCTGCGTTCCACGGCTGTGTAGATCACCTAAATCTGGGATAAAGTGCACTAACATCATTTAAAGTCCCGGGACCCAGGACACAGTGATTACTAATACTTTTTAAACTATTGCAATATTATTTGGTTTATTAATTTGTTATTAATTTGTTATTAGTTGCCATTCATGGCAACCGTTTATTACATGTTGATTTGCTCTTTTTAATAAATGTTATTGATTTTTTACAAAACCAGCAGCCGTTGCATGTAACATAAATGCATTCTGTGCTTAGATTTAGGTCCCATCACCATGATATCTCATTATGGTATGCAATTACTCCAAAGTACGGAAAAATCCGATATCCAAAATACGTCTGGTCCCAAGCATTTTTCCATATATATATGGAAAAAAAGGGGGGAATAGGGGTACCAGCGACTTACAGTGTCTACCAAATTAATATAACTATGAAGAATATAGCAGGATACGGTTTTAGAAAAGGGGTAACAATATATTTATTTATACAATTTATAACATAATGATGGGATAAAAAAGTAGGTACAAATTTGATATGCAGTAAAAAAAGATTATTTTAAAAAACATAAACGGGTTAAAATAGAGTATATAGTTTAGCTAGAATCCAAAATCATGAAAAATCAGTAAAAACAATTTCATACTGATAAAAAATATTTTAGGATGATAAAAATGATGCTTATCTTTTGAAGATGGAGAGTCAGTGGAGGTACATCCAACGCGTTTCGTCCTCAGACTTCATCAAGGGGTAAGGGACTAGTGTACAAACACTCTTATTTATAGCAGCACTGATTAAGGAAGAGTGTCTATGATATCACTTCCTGTTAGTGTTAATCTTTGAGAATTATAACACAAAATTGGATTTAGATGTAGGTAAGAGGTATGGCTACTGATAGTGAGCCCAAATATAGTTTGTGTTATGAAAAACGAGCAGAGTACATGGAGAAATCGTCTGAGGACGAAACGCGTATCCTGCTATATTCTTCATAGTTATATTAATTTGGTAGACACTGTCGCTGGTACCCCTATTCCCCCCTTTTTTTCCACATTTTAAAGGCAGCTTATCACTGCTGATTATTTAGGGGTTAGCCGACACCTTACATTCTCAAAAGGAGTGTCTATAAATAACATATTATATATTGTTTTAATAATTATATAGGGCCGTAACTACGTGTGTGCCAAGTGGGCTTGGCACACAGCGCAGTTGCCCTGAGCGCGCACGGCCAGCGGCATGTAATGAGTCAAATTGACTCATTACATGCCGCCCCTGCTGTGTGCGCCGCGCTGGAGGGAGAAGAGACCAGCGCTGGGTAGCGGACAAGGAGGAGGAGGGAAGGGGAGCAGGGAGCCGCAGCAGCGCTATTTCATTGTTAGTAAGCGCCGCTGCAGCATCCCCCTCTCCTTCTGTATTGGCTGCCCGGCGCTGCTATGGATGCTGGGATGCGGTTCCTCCCAGCATCCACAGCAGCGCCAGGCAGCCAATACGGAAGAAGAGGGGGATGCTGCAGCGGCGCTTACTACCAATTAAATAGCGCTGCGGCGGCTCCCTGCTCCCCCTCCCTCCTCCTCCTTCTAACCTCACTGCCTGCACCGAGAGGGAGATGCCAGCACGAGGAGCCTGTCAGCGGGGAGAAGGTAAGTATATCCCTTTCTTTCTCTCTCTCTCTCTCTCTCTCTCTCTCTCTCGGACACCGTCTGCTGCAATGTGTAAAAAGGGGGCCTGGCTGCCGCAATGTGTAAAAAGGGGGCCTAGCTGCCGCAATGTGTAAAAAGGGGGCCTGGCTGCCGCAATGTGTAAAAAGGGGGCCTGGCTGCCGCAATGTGTAAAAAGGGGGACTGGCTGCAGCAATGTGTAAAAAGGGGTCCTGGCTGCCGCAATGTGTAAAGAGGGGGCTGGCTGCCGCAATGTGTAAAAAGGGGGCCTGGCTGCCGCAATGTGTAAAGAGGGAGACTGGCTGCCGCAATGTGTAAAAAGGGGTCCTGGTTGCCGCAATGTGTAAAAAGGGGGACTGGCTGCCGCAATGTGTAAAAAGGGGGACTGGCTACCGCAATGTGTAAAAAGGGGGCCTGGCTGCCGCAATGTGTAAAAAGGGGTCCTGCCTGCCGCAATGTGTAAAAAGGGACTGGCTGCCGCAATGTGTAAAATGGGACTGGCTGCCGCAATGTGTAAAAAGGGGTCCTGGCTGCCGCAATGTGTAAAGAGGGGGTCTGGCTGCCGCAATGTGTAAAAAGGGGTCCTGGCTGCCGCAATGTGTAAAGAGGGGGCTGGCTGCCGCAATGTGTAAAAAGGGGGCCTGGCTGCCGCAATGTGTAAAGAGGGAGACTGGCTGCCGCAATGTGTAAAAAGGGGTCCTGGTTGCCGCAATGTGTAAAAAGGGGGACTGGCTGCCGCAATGTGTAAAAAGGGGGACTGGCTACCGCAATGTGTAAAAAGGGGGCCTGGCTGCCGCAATGTGTAAAAAGGGGTCCTGCCTGCCGCAATGTGTAAAATGGGACTGGCTGCCGCAATGTGTAAAATGGGACTGGCTGCCGCAATGTGTAAAAGGGGTCCTGGCTGCCGCAATGTGTAAAGAGGGGGTCTGGCTGCCGCAATGTGTAAAAAGGGGGCCTGGCTGCCGCAATGTGTAAAAAGGGACTGGCTGCCGCAATGTGTAAAAAGGGACTGGCTGCCGCAATGTGTAAAAAGGGGGACTGTCTGCTGTAATGTGTAAAAATAAAAATTTACTTACCGATAATTCTATTTCTCGTAGTCCGTAGTGGATGCTGTGGACTCCGTAAGGACCATGGGGAATAGCGGCTCCGCAGGAGACTGGGCACATCTAAAGAAAGCTTTAGGACTATCTGGTGTGCACTGGCTCCTCCCCCTATGACCCTCCTCCAAGCCTCAGTTAGGATACTGTGCCCGGACGAGCGTACACAATAAGGAAGGATTTTGAATCCCGGGTAAGACTCATACCAGCCACACCAACCACACTGTACAACTTGTGATCTGAACCCAGTTAACAGCATGATAACAGAGGAGCCTCTAGAAAAGATGGCTCACTACAGCAATAGCCCGAATTTTTTTGGTAACAATAACTATGTACCAGTATTGCAGACAATCCGCACTTGGGATGGGCGCCCAGCATCCACTACGGACTACGAGAAATAGAATTATCGGTAAGTAAATTCTTATTTTCTCTAACGTCCTAAGTGGATGCTGGGGACTCCGTAAGGACCATGGGGATTATACCAAAGCTCCCAAACGGGCAGGAGAGTGCGGATGACTCTGCAGCACCAAATGAGAGAACTCCAGGTCCTCCTCGGCCAGGGTATCAATTTTGTAGAATTTTACAAACGTATTTGCTCCTGACCAAGTAGCTGCTCGGCAAAGTTGTAAAGCCGAGACCCCTCGGGCAGCCGCCCAAGATGAGCCCACCTTCCTTGTGGAGTGGGCATTTACAGATTTTTGGCTGTGGCAGGCCTGCCACAGAATGTGCAAGCTGAATTGTATTACAAATCCAACGAGCAATAGTCTGCTTAGAAGCAGGAGCACCCAGCTTGTTGGGTGCATACAGGATAAACAGCGAGTCAGATTTCCTGACTCCAGCCGTCCTGGAAACATATATTTTCAGGGCCCTGACAACGTCTAGCAACTTGGAGTCCTCCAAGTCCCTAGTAGCCGCAGGCACCACAATAGGCTGGTTCAGGTGAACGCTGAAACCACCTTAGGGAGAAACTGAGGACGAGTCCTCAATTCCGCCCTGTCCGAATGGAAAATCAGATAAGGGCTTTTACAGGATAAAGCCGCCAATTCTGACACGCGCCTGGCCCAGGCCAGGGCCAACAGCATGACCACTTTCCATGTGAGATATTTTAACTCCACAGATTTAAGTGGTTCAAACCAATGTGACTTTTGGAACTCAAAAACTACATTGAGATCCCAAAGTGCCACTGGAGGCACAAAAAGAGGCTGTATATGCAGTACCCTTTTTACAAACGTCTGAACTTCAGGGACTGAAGCTAGTTCTTTTTGGAAGAAAATTGACAGAGCCGAAATTTGAACCTTAATGGACCCCAATTTCAGGCCCATAGACACTCCTGTTTGCAGGAAATGTAGGAATCGACCCAGTTGAATTTCCTCCGTCGGGCCTTACTGGCCTCGCTCCACGCAACATATTTTCGCCAAATGCGGTGATAATGTTTTGCGGTTACATCCTTCCTGGCTTTGATCAGGATAGGGATGACTTCATCCGGAATGCCTTTTTTCCTTCAGGATCCGGCGTTCAACCGCCATGCCGTCAAACGCAGCCGCGGTAAGTCTTGGAACAGACAGGGTCCTTGCTGGAGCAGGTCCCTTCTTAGAGGTAGAGGCCACGGATCCTCCGTGAGCATCTCTTGAAGTTCCGGTTACCAAGTCCTTCTTGGCCAATCCGGAGCCACGAATATAGTGCTTACTCCTCTTATCAATCTCAGTACCTTGGGTATGAGAGGCAGAGGAGGGAACACATACACTGACTGGTACACCCACGGTGTTACCAGAGTGTCTACAGCTATTGCCTGAGGGTCCCTTGACCTGGCGCAATACCTGTCGAGTTTTTCCCAACGGTTTATAATCATGTGGAAGACTTCTGGGTGAAGTCCCCACTCTCCCGGGTGGAGGTCGTGCTTCCCAGTTGTCCACTCCCGGAATGAATACTGCTGACAGTGCTATCACATGATTTTCCGCCCAGCGAAGAATCCTTGCAGCTTCTGCCATTGCCCTCCTGCTTCTTGTGCCACCCTGTCTGTTTACGTGGGTGACTGCCGTGATGTTGTCCGACTGGATCAACACCGGCTGACCTTGAAGCAGAGGTCTTGCTAAGCTTAGAGCATTGTAAATGGCCCTTAGCTTCAGGATATTTATGTGAAGTGATGTCTCCAGGCTTGACCATAAGCCCTGGATATTCCTTCCCTGTGTGACTGCTCCCCAGCCTCGCAGGCTGGCATCCGTGGTCACCAGGACCCAGTCATGAATGCCGAATCTGCGGCCCTCTAGAAGATGAGCACTCTGCAACCACCACAGGAGGGATACCCTTGTCCTTGGTGACAGGGTTATCCGCTGATGCATCTGAAGATGCGACCCGGACCATTTGTCCAGCAGGTCCCACTGGAAAGTTCTTGCGTGGAATCTGCCGAATGGGATTGCTTTGTACGAAGCCACCATTTTACCCAGAACCCTTGTGCATTGATGCACTGAGACTAGGCTCGGTTTTAGGAGGTTCCTGACTAGCTCGGATAACTCCCTGGCTTTCTCCTCTGGGAGAAACACCTTTTTCTGGACTGTGTCCAGGATCATCCCTAGGAACAGAAGACAAGTCGTCGGAACCAGCTGCGATTTTGGAATATTGAGAATCCAATCGTGCTGCCGCAACACAACCTGAGATAGTGCTACACCGACCTCCAACTGTTCCCTGGATCTTACCCTTATCAGGGAATCGTCCAAGTAAGGGATAACTAAAATTCCCTTCCTTCGAAGGAAAATCATCATTTCGGCCATTACCTTGGTAAAGATCCGGGGTGCCGTGGACCATCCATACGGCAGCGTCTGAACTGATAGTGACAGTTCTGTACCATAAACCTGAGGTACCCTTGGTGAGAAGGGTAATTTTGACATGAAGGTAAGCATCCTTGATGTCCCGAGACATCATGTAGTCCCCTTCTTCCAGGTTCGCAATCACTGCTCTGAGTGACTCAATCTTGAATTTGAACCTCTGTATGTAAGTGTTCAAAGATTTTAGATTTAGATTTAGAATCGGTCTCACCGAGCCGTCTGGCTTCGGTACCACAACAGTGTGGAATAATACCCCGTTCCCTGTTGCAGGAGGGGTACCTTGATTATCACCTGCTGGGAATACAGCTTGTGAATGGCTTCCAAAACTGTCTCCGTGTCAGAAGGAGACATCGGTAAAGCCGACTTTAGGAAACGGCGAGGGGGAGACGTCTCGAATTCTAATTTGTACCCCTGAGATATCACCTAAAGGATCCAGGGGTCTACTTGCGAGTGAGCCCACTGCGCGCTGAAATTCATTGAGACGGGCCCCCCCACCGTGCCTAATTCTGCTTGTAAAGCCCCAGCGTCATACTGAGGGCTTGGCAGAGGCGGGAGAGGGTTTCTGTTCCTGGGAACTGGCTGATTTCTGCAGCCTTTTTTCCTCTCCCTCTGTCACGGGGCAGAAATGAGGAACCTTTTGCCCCTTGTCCACGAAAAGACTGCGCCTGATAATACGGCGTCTTCTCATGTTGAGAGGCGACCTGGGGTACAAACGTGGATTTCCCAGCTGTTGCCGTGGCCACCAGGTCTGAAAGACCGACCCCAAATAACTCCTCCCCTTCATAAGGCAATACTTCCAAATGCCGTTTGGAATACGCATCACCTGACCACTGACGTGTCCATAACCCTCTACTGGTAGAAATGGACAACGCACTTAGACTTGATGCCAGTCGGCAAATATTCCGCTGTACATCACGCATATATAGAAATGCATCTTTTAAATGCTCTATAGGCAAAAATATACTGTCCCTATCTAGGGTATCAATATTTTCAGTCAGGGAATCCGACCACGCCAACCCAGCACTGCACATCCAGGCTGAGGCTATTGCTGGTCGCAGTATAACACCAGTATGTGTGTAAATACATTTTAGGATACCCTCCTGCTTTCTATCTGCAGGATCCTTAAGGGCGGCCATCTCAGGAGAGGGTAGAGCCCTTACAAGCGTGTGAGCGCTTTATCCCCCCTAGGGGGTGTTTCCCAACGCACCCCAACCTCTGGCGGGAAAGGATATAATGCCAATAACATTTTAGAAATTATCAGTCGTTATCGGGGGGAAACCACGCATCATCACACACCTCATTTAATTTCTCAGATTCAGGAAAACTACAGGTAGTTTTTCCTCACCGAACATAATACCCCTTTTTGGTGGTACTTGTATTATCAGAAATGTGTAAAATATTTTTCATTGCCTCAATCATGTAACGTGTGGCCCTACTGGAAGTCACATTTGTCTCTTCACCGTCGACACTGGAGTCAGTATCCGTGTCGGCGTCTATATCTGCCATCTGAGGTAACGGGCGCTTTAGAGCCCCTGGCGGCCTATGAGACGTCTGGACAGGCACAAGCTGAGTAGCCGGCTGTCTCATGTCAACCACTGTCTTTTATACAGAGCTGACACTGTCACGTAATTCCTTCCAACAGTTCATCCACTCAGGTGTCGACCCACTATTACAGGCAATCTGCTCCGTCTCCACATCATTTTCCTCCTCATACATGTCGACACAAACGTACCGACACACAGCACACACACAGGGAATGCTCTGATAGAGGACAGGACCCCACTAGCCCTTTGGGGAGACAGAGGGAGAGTTTGCCAGCACACACCAGAGCGCTATATATATATATACAGGGATAACCTTATATAAGTGTTTTTCCCCTTATAGCTGCTGTATCTTTAATACTGCGCTTAATTAGTGCCCCCCCCCCTCTCTTTTTTAACCCTTTCTGTAGTGTAGTGACTGCAGGGGAGAGACGGGGAGCTTCCCTCCAACTGAGCTGTGAGGGAAAATGGCGCCAGTGTGCTGAGGAGATAGGCTCCGCCCCCTTATCGGCGGCCTTATCTCCCGTTTTTCTATGTATTCTGGCAGGGGTTAAATGCATCCATATAGCCCAGGAGCTATATGTGATGCATTTTTTGCCATCCAAGGTGTTTTTTATTGCGTCTCAGGGCGCCCCCCCCCTAGCGCCCTGCACCCTCAGTGACCGGAGTGTGAAGTGTGCTGAGAGCAATGGCGCACAGCTGCAGTGCTGTGCGCTACCTTGTTGAAGACAGGACGTCTTCTGCCGCCGATTTTCCGGACCTCTTCTGCCTTCTGGCTCTGTAAGGGGGCCGGCGGCGCGGCTCTGGGACCCATCCAGGCTGGGCCTGTGATCGTCCCTCTGGAGCTAATGTCCAGTAGCCTAAGAAGCCCAATCCACTCTGCACGCAGGTGAGTTCGCTTCTTCTCCCCTTAGTCCCACGATGCAGTGAGCCTGTTGCCAGCAGGACTCACTGAAAATAAAAAAACCTAAACTAAACTTTTATTCTAAGCAGCTCAGGAGAGCCACCTAGATTGCACCCTTCTCGGCCGGGCACAAAAATCTAACTGAGGCTTGGAGGAGGGTCATAGGGGGAGGAGCCAGTGCACACCAGATAGTCCTAAAGCTTTCTTTAGATGTGCCCAGTCTCCTGCGGAGCCGCTATTCCCCATGGTCCTTACGGAGTCCCCAGCATCCACTTAGGACGTTAGAGAAAAGGGGGACGCTGTCTGCTGTAATGTATAAAAGGGGCTCTACCTGGTGTAGTGGCGCTACTGTGCAGCGTAATTTGAATAATGTAGACTACTGTGCACCGTAGTATGAATTGCTATTATTTTGTGGCCACGCCCCTTCCCCGTGAAGCCACGCCCCTATAAATTTTTCGTCTTAGCTCCTTGCAATGGCGTGAACAGCGCATGCAGGGCCCGATGAATCACCTAGTAGGTGCTGTGGTTGTGGGAGTGGCGGATGCGGGGGAGATGCAGATGGGGTCATTGGGTGCCACGGGTGGGGGAGGGGTGGTTGCGTGGGGTGCCGCGGGTGCAGTGGTGCTGCGGGTGGGAGAGGGGTGGGTGCCGTGGGTGGTGAAGGGGGTCAGGAGCCACTGCGGGTGTGGTAGGAGCGGTTGTGGTGGTGCCGCCGGTGGGGGAGGGGCGGGTGCAGGGGTGCTGAGGGTGGGGGAGGGGTCTGGAGCCACCGCGGGTGGTGGAGGAGGGGGGGGTGTGCCATTGATGGGGACTGGAGGTACTGCGAGTGGGGGAGGGGCGGGGCGGGTAATGCTTCTCCTGGAAACAGCTAAGCTGCTGTCCTCCCTTTGGCAGTGGCTCTCCCGGAGACTCACACAGCAGTCAGTCACTATTCTTGGCGCCGGTGTCCCAACGTGTCACATTACAGGGAAGAAGTTGCACTCAATAAACTACAGCTCCCAGCAGCCGTTAGCGCTGGAATGCTTCGGCGCTAAGGGCTGCTGGGAGCTGTAGTTTATTTAGTGCGTCTACTTCCCTGTAATGCGGTGCGTTGGGACACCGGCACTAACAATAGCACTGCACAGCACTGTCACCTTTAACATTGATTCAGCGTCCAGACATTATCCTCCGCGATATCACTCACTCTATCCATTACATTAGCCATCTCGGGGCTTTCAGGCCGGCAGCCCAGGTCCCTTTTTTTTATGGTCTGTACCGATTTTTGGCTCTCCAAACTTCCATTGAAAGTATAGGGAAAGGCCCTTTACCCATGGCCACGCCCCCTTTTCGAATTTGTACCAATTTTTATGTGTAAAATGTTGGAGGGTGTGTTGCTGCAGATTCAGTGGGCCTAATTTGGGTTCTCTAGATCGACAGTAACTAGGTTGACCACTATTGGTCGACAGGGTCTATAGGTCGACATGTTCTAGGTCGACATGAGTTTCTCAAAAACAATTATTTTTTTAAATATTTTTTTATACGTAGCGATCCACGCGGACTACGATTGGCAATAGTAACCTGCCGCGAGCCATGCGAGGGGACGCAGTGCACTTATTGGGGTTTAAGGTCACTGATTGGAGAAACGACACCAAAAAAACATAAAAAACTCATGTCGACATTTTGACCTGTTAACCTAGAACATGTCGACCTAGTGTCCCTGTCGACCTAGTTACTGTCTACCTTCCATACCACACCCTTGTTAATCCTGCTCTGTGAACACAGTGCAGTTAAAGGGCAGAGGTTCCCATTGGATGTAACCTGTGTGGGCGAGAAACGCCCTCCCAATCAGCTGTGGACTGGGTGTGATAGACCTGCCGCTAACCCAATGAGAGCTCCTAGCCACGCCCAGCGTTATCCACACAGTCACAGAGTGACAGATCTGGGCCATTATATAGGAGATATTATATTCATTCGAGTTTGCCTGCGGCTTCACCACAAATATTTTTTACTCTCCATAGTTCATAAACTCCGGACTGCGCAGGGGATTTCACGTGAGTAGCGAGATCCCGCGCATGCGCTGAGGAGCCGGCCGGGAAGGAGACACAGCGCGTCAGCACTGAGCTACCCCGCTTCGTCAGATAAGACGTTCTTGCATTTTGCCGATGTCACTTCCTGCTTCACCGCGCCAGTGAGGTGAAGCAGAAAGTGTTGTAGCAGCGCAATGCGTGCTGCTATAATACATGTACCCAATTATACTCAACACAGGGGCGGAACTACTGGCGGGGCAGGCAGTGCATTGCACTGGGGCCCCGCCGCACTCAAGGGCCCACAGCCGCCGGCCGGCATTTAGAACAGATTGACATGCGGACGAGCGTCCGCATGTCAATCTGCGGTCTCCTCTCCCTCCTTGCTGCGGTGCCTGCTCCCCCGGCCCCCCCTCTATGTGTTGGAGGGACACGAGCGCATCGCGCGTCTCTCCTGTGTCCCTCCTGGCTCTCCCCCGGCCGGTCTAAGGAAGCATGTGCCGTTCGTGAGCTCTGATTGGCTCACGAACGGCACTTCCTTCATTAGACCGGCCGGGGGGAGAGCCAGGAGGGACACAGGAGAGACGCGCGATGCGCTCGTGTCCCTCCAACACATAGAGGGGGGAGGGGGGGCCGGGGGAGCAGGCACTGCGGCATATACCTGGCACTGGGGGGACAGATCTGGCACTGGGGACATATACCTGGCACTGGGGGGACAGATCTGGCACTGGGGACATATACCTTGCACTGGGGGGGCATATACCCGGCACTGAGGGCATGTACCTGGCACTGGGGGGGCATATACCCGGCACTGGGGGGGGCATATACCTGGCACTGGGGGCATATACCTGGCACTGGGGGGGGGCATATACCCAGCACTGGAGGCATATACCTGGCACTGGGGGGGAAGCAGGCACTGGGGGGGAATATCTGGCACTGGGGGCATATACCCGGCATTGGGGGGGCATATACCCGGCACTGGGGGCATATACCCGGCACTGGGGGCATATACCTGGCACTGGGGGGGGAAGCAGGCACTGGGGGGGAATATCTGGCACTGGGGGCATATACCTGGCACTGGGAGCATATAACTGGCACTGGGGGGGCATGTACCTGGCACTGGGGGGGCATGTACCTGGCACTGGGGGCATATACCTGGCACTGGGGGCATATACCTGGCACTGGGGGGGAATATCTGGCACTGTGGGAGAATATCTGGCACTGGGGGGGCATATACCCGGCACTGGGGGCATATACCCGGCACTGGGGGCATATACCTGGCACTGGGGGGGAATATCTGGCACTGGGGGGGAATATCTGGCACTGGGGGCATATACCTGGCACTGGGGGCATATACCTGGCACTGGGGGGGCATGTACCTGGCACTGGGGGCATATACCTGGCACTGGGTGCATATACCTGGCACTGTGGGGGAATATCTGGCACTGGGAGCATATGTGGCACTGGGAGCACGGCCCTAGCAACAAGCACTACCCACTAGCAACGAGCATGGAACCAAGTGCATGAAACCCCTGGCAACAAGCAGGTAATTTAAAAGTAATTGGAAGCCTTACTGTAGAACTTAATGTGTAATGGGCATTACGGTGTGTGGCATAATGTATCACGGACATTGCGGTGTGTGTCATAATGTGTCAGGCATTACGGTGTGTTGTATACTATATCACGGGCATTGTGGTATGTGGTATAATGTCTCAGGATCATTGAGGTGTGTGTCATACCGTGTCACAGACATTGTATGTGCTATAATGTATCAGGGGCAGTGCAGTGTGTAGCATAATGTATAACGGGCAATGCGGCGCACGCATTTTTCTACCTTTGCTAGTGCCAATTACGGGGTGTATGGGGGGGGGGGGGGGGGGCGAAGGATTTTTTGGCTTGGGGGAGAAAAATTTCTAGTTACGCCACTGGTCACAATGACTCATTGTATGTCATGCCGCAGCCGCACACCAGCGCTCCCGTGACCCGCCCGTCATAAGGAACGATTCTGGCCACCCGCACACGAAGGAGGGAGGTGGGTCCGTCCCTCCCTCCCTCATATACAAACAGGTCACAGTCTCTCAGTGAAGGAGAGAGCCGCAGCAGCGCTTTGTTACTGGTGGAGGCGCTGCTGCTGCTGCTCCTCTGCTTCACTATAGGCTGTCTCTGAGAACAGCCTATAGGGAAGCAGAGGGGCAGCAGCAGCAGCGCCTCCACCAGTAACACAGCGCTGCTGCGGCTCCCTCCTTCACCTCCCTCCTCCTTCTTCTCTACTGCCCGGGAAGCTGCACCGAGGAGCCTGAGCCAACAGAGAGGGTAAGTATAATTCATTCTTTCTTTCTTTCTTTCTTTCTTTCTTTCTTTCTTTCTTTCTTTCTTTCTTTCTTTCTTTCTTTCTTTCTTTCTTTCTTTCTTTCTTTCTTTCTTTCTTTCTTTCTTTCTTTCTTTCTTTCTTTCTTTCTTTCTTTCTTTCTTTCTTTCTTTCTTTCTTTCTTTCTTTCTTTCTTTCTTTCTTTCTTTCTTTTTTCTTTTCTTTCTTTCTCTTTCTTTTTTTATTTGTTGGGACTGCCTGCCGCTATGTATAAAAATGGGGAATCTGCCTGCCGCTATGTATAAAAATGGGGAATCTGCCTGCCGCTATGTGTAAAAAGGTAGAATCTGCCTGCCGCTATGTGTAAAAAGGGCACGCTATCTGCCGTTATGTGTAAAAGTGTATGGTGTCTGCCGTAATGTGTAAAATGGGGACGCTGTCTGCCGTAATGTGTAAAATGGGGACGCTGTCTGCCGTAATGTGTAAAATGGGGACGCTGTGTGCCGCTATGTGTAACGAGGGCACGCTGTCTGCCGCTATGTGTAACGAGGGCACGCTGTCTGCCATTGTGTAAAAATAAGAATTTACTTACCGATAATTCTATTTCTCGGAGTCCGTAGTGGATGCTGGGGTTCCTGAAAGGACCATGGGGAATAGCGGCTCCGCAGGAGACAGGGCACAAAAAGTAAAGCTTTAGGATCAGGTGGTGTGCACTGGCTCCTCCCCCTATGACCCTCCTCCAAGCCTCAGTTAGGATACTGTGCCCGGACGAGCGTACACAATAAGGAAGGATTTTGAATCCCGGGTAAGACTCATACCAGCCACACCAATCACACTGTACAACCTGTGATCTGAACCCAGTTAACAGTATGATAACAGCGGAGCCTCTGAAAAGATGGCTCACAACAATAATAACCCGATTTTTGTAACTATGTACAAGTATTGCAGATAATCCGCACTTGGGATGGGCGCCCAGCATCCACTACGGACTCCGAGAAATAGAATTATCGGTAAGTAAATTCTTATTTTCTCTATCGTCCTAGTGGATGCTGGGGTTCCTGAAAGGACCATGGGGATAATACCAAAGCTCCCAAACGGGCGGGAGAGTGCGGATGACTCTGCAGCACCGAATGAGAGAACTCCAGGTCCTCCTTAGCCAGGGTATCAAATTTGTAGGATTTTACCAACGTGTTTGCCCCTGACTAAATAGCCGCTCGGCAAAGTTGTAAAGCCGAGACCCCTCGGGCAGCCGCCCAAGATAAGCCCACCTTCCTTGTGGAATGGGCATTTACATATTTTGGCTGTGGCAGGCCTGCCACAGAATGTGCAAGCTGAATTGTATTACACATCCAACTAGCAATAGTCTGCTTAGAAGCAAGAGCACCCAGTTTGTTGGGTGCATACAGGATAACAGCAAGTCAGTTTTCCTGACTCCAGCCGTCCTGGAACCTATATTTACAGGGCCCTGACAACATCTAGCAACCTGGAGTCCTCCAAGTCCCTAGTAGGCGCAAGGCACCAAAATAAGCTGGTTCAGGTGAAACACTGACACCACCTTAGGGAGAGAACTGGGGACGAGTCCGCAGCTCTGCCCTGTCCAAATGGACAACCAGATATGGGCTTTTTTGAGAAAAAAAACCACCAATTTGACACTCGCCTGGTCCAGGCCAGGGCCAAGAGCATGGTCACTTTTCATGTGAGATGCTTCAAATCCACAGATTTGACTGGTTTTAAACCAATGTGATTTGAGGAATCCCAGAACTACGTTGAGATCCCACAGTGCCACTGGAGGCACAAAAGGGGGTTGTATATGCAATACTCCCTTGACAAACTTCTGGACTTCAGGAACTGAAGCCACTTCTTTCTGGAAGAAAATCGACAGGGCCGAAATTTTGAACCTTAATGGACCCCAATTTGAGGCCCATAGACACTCCTGTTTGCAGGAAATGCAGGAATCGACCGAGTTGAAATTTCTTCGTGGGGCCTTTCTGGCCTCACACCACGCAACATATTTTTGCCACATGTGGTGATAATGTTGTGCGGTCACCTCCTTTCTGGCTTTGACCAGGGTAGGAATGACCTCTTCCGGAATGCCTTTTTCCCTTAGGATCCGGCGTTCCACCGCCATGCCGTCAAACGCAGCTGCGGTAAGTCTTGGAACAGACATGGTACTTGCTGAAACAAATCCCTTCTTAGCGGCAGAGGCCATAAGTCCTCTGTGAGCATCTCTTGAAGTTCCGGGTACCAAGTCCTTCTTGGCCAATCCGGAGCCATGAGTATAGTTCTTACTCCTCTACGTCTTATAAGTCTCAGTACCTTAGGTATGAGAAGCAGAGGATGGAACACATACACCGACTGGTACATCCATGGTGTTACCAGAACGTCCACAGCTATTGCCTGAGGGTCTCTTAACCTGGCGCAATACCTGTCCCGTTTTTTGTTCAGACGGGACGCCATCATGTCCACCTTTGGTATTTCCCAACGGTTTACAATCATGTGGAAAACTTCCCGATGAAGTTTCCACTCTGCCGGGTGGAGGTCGTGCCTGCTGAGGAAGTCTGCTTCCCAGTTTCCATTCCCAGAATGAAACACTGCTGACAGTGCTATCACATGATTTTCCGCCCAGCGAAAAGTCCTTGCAGTTTTTGCCATTGCCCTCCTGCTTCTTGTGCCGCCCTGTCTATTTACGTGGGCGACTGCCGTGATGTTTTTCCCACTGGATCAATACCGGCTGACCTTGAAGCAGAGGTCTTGCTAAGCTTAGAGTATTATAAATTTACCCTTAGCTCCAGTATATTTATGTGGAGAAAAGTCTCCAGACTTGATCACACTCCCTGGAAATTTTTTCCTTGTGTGACTGCTCCCCAGCCTCTTGGGCTGGCCTCCGTGGTCACCAGCATCCAATCCTGAATGCCGAATCTGCGGCCCTCTAGAAGATGAGCACTCTGTAACCACCACAGGAGAGACACCCTTGTCCTTGGATATAGGGTTATCCGCTGATGCATCTGAAGATGCGATCCGGACCATTTGTCCAGCAGATCCCACTGAAAAATTCTTGCGTGAAATCTGCCGAATGGAATTGCTTTGTAGGAAGTCACCATCTTTACCAGGACCCTTGTGCAATGATGCACTGATTTTAGGAGGTTCCTGACTAGCTCGGATAACTCCCTGGCTTTCTCTTCCGGGAGAAACACCTTTTTCTGGACTGTGTCCAGAATCATCCCTAGGCACAGCAGACTTGTCGTCGGGATCAGCTGCGATTTTGGAATATTTAGAATCCACCCGTGCTGTTGTAGCAGTATCCGAGATAGTGCTACTCCGACCTCCAACTGTTCCCTGGACTTTGCCCTTATCAGGAGATCGTCCAAGTAAGGGATAATTAAGACGCCTTTTCTTCGAAGAAGAATCATCATTTCGGCCATTACCTTGGTAAAGACCCGGGGTGCCGTGGACAATCCAAACGGCAGCGTCTGAAACTGATAGTGACAGTTCTGTACCACGAACCTGAGGTACCCTTAGTGAGAAGGGCAAATTTTGGACATGGAGGTAAGCATCCCTGATGTCTCGGGACACTATATAGTCCCCTTCTTCCTGGTTCGTTATCACTGCTCTGAGTGACTCCATCTTGATTTGAACCTTTGTAAGTGTTCAAATTTTTTTAGATTTAGAATAGGTCTCACCTAGCCTTCTGGCTTCAGTACCACAATATAATGTGGAATAATACCCCTTTTCTTGTTGTAGGAGGGGTAATTTGATTATCACCTGCTGGGAATACAGCTTGTGAATTGTTTCCCATACTGCCTCCTTGTCGGAGGGAGACCTTGGTAAACCAGACTTCAGGAGCCTGCGAAGGGGAAACGTCTCGACATTCCAATCTGTACCCCTGGGATACTACATGTAGGATCCAGGGGTCCTGTACGGTCCCAGCGTCATGCTGAGAGCTTGGCAGAAGCGGTGGAACGCTTCTGTTCCTGGGAATGGGCTGCCTGCTGCAGTCTTCTTCCCTTTCCTCTATCCCTGGGCAGATATGACTCTTATAGGGACGAAAGGACTGAGGCTGAAAAGACGGTGTCTTTTTCTGCAGAGATATGACTTAGGGTAAAAACGGTGGATTTTCCAGCAGTTGCCGTGGCCACCAGGTCCGATGGACCGACCCCAAATAACTCCTCTTCCTTTATACGGCAATACACCTTTGTGCCGTTTGGAATCTGCATCACCTGACCACTGTCGTGTCCATAAACATCTTCTGGCAGATATGGACATCGCACTTACTCTTGATGCCAGAGTGCAAATATCCCTCTGTGCATCTCGCATATATAGAAAATGCATCCTTTAAATGCTCTATAGTCAATAAAATACTGTCCCTGTCAAGGGTATCAATATTTTTAGTCAGGGAATCCGACCAAGCCACCCCAGCTCTGCACATCCAGGCTGAGGCGATCGCTGATCGCAGTATAACACCAGTATGTGTGTATATACTTTTTATGATATTTTCCAGCCTCCTGTCAGCTGGCTCCTTGAGGACGGCCCTATCTATAGACGGTACCGCCACTTGTTTTGATAAGCGTGTGAGCGCCTTATCCACCCTAAGGGGTGTTTCCCAACGCGCCCTAACTTCTGGCGGGAAAGGGTATACCGCCCATAATTTTCTATCGGGGGAACCCACGCATCATCACACACTTCATTTAATTTATCTGATTCAGGAAAAACTACGGTAGTTTTTTCACATCCCACATAATACCCTCTTTTGTGGTACTTGTAGTATCAGAAATATGTAACACCTCCTTCATTGCCCTTAACGTGTGGCCCTAATAAGGAATACGTTTGTTTATTCACCGTCGACACTGGATTCAGTGTCCGTGTCTGTGTCTGTGTCGACCGAAAGTAAACGGGCGTTTTAAAACCCCTGACGGTGTTTCTGAGACGTCTGGACCGGTACTAATTGTTTGTCGGCCGTCTCATGTCGTCAACCGACCTTGCAGCGTGTTGACATTATCACGTAATTCCCTAAATAAGCCATCCATTCCGGTGTCGACTCCCTAGAGAGTGACATCACCATTACAGGCAATTGCTCCGCCTCCTCACCAACATCGTCCTCATACATGTCGACACACACGTACCGACACACAGCACACACACAGGGAATGCTCTGATAGAGGACAGGACCCACTAGCCCTTTGGAGAGACAGAGGGAGAGTTTGCCAGCACACACCAAAAACGCTATAATTATATAGGGACAACCTTATATAAGTGTTTTCCCTTATAGCATCTTTTATATATTTCTAACGCCAAATTAGTGCCCCCCCTCTCTGTTGTAACCCTGTTTCTGTAGTGCAGTGCAGGGGAGAGCCTGGGAGCCTTCCCTCCAGCCTTTCTGTGAGGGAAAATGGCGCTGTGTGCTGAGGAGATAGGCCCCGCCCCTTTTTCGGCGGGCTCGTCTCCCGCTCTTTAATGGATTCTGGCAGGGGTTAAATATCTCCATATAGCCCCCGGAGGCTATATGTGAGGTATTTTTAGCCAAAAAAGGTTTTCATTTGCCTCCCAGGGCGCCCCCCTCCCAGCGCCCTGCACCCTCAGTGACTGCCGTGTGAAGTGTGCTGAGAGGAAATGGCGCACAGCTGCAGTGCTGTGCGCTACCTTAAGAAGACTGAGGAGTCTTCTGCCGCCGATTCTGGACCTCTTCTCGTTTCAGCATCTGCAAGGGGGCCGGCGGCGAGGCTCCGGTGACCATCCAGGCTGTACCTGTGATCGTCCCTCTGGAGCTAATGTCCAGTAGCCAAAGAAGCCAATCCATCCTGCACGCAGGTGAGTTCACTTCTTCTCCCCTAAGTCCCTCGTTGCAGTGATCCTGTTGCCAGCAGGACTCACTGTAAAATAAAAAACCTAAGCTAAACTTTTCTAAGCAGCTCTTTAGGAGAGCCACCTAGATTGCACCCTTCTCGGCCGGGCACAAAAATCTAACTGAGGCTTGGAGGAGGGTCATAGGGGGAGGAGCCAGTGCACACCACCTGATCCTAAAGCTTTACTTTTTGTGCCCTGTCTCCTGCGGAGCCGCTATTCCCCATGGTCCTTTCAGGAACCCCAGCATCCACTAGGACGATAGAGAAAAGTGTATGCTGTCTGCCGCTATGTGTAACGAGGGCACGCTGTCTGCCGTTATGTGTAAAAAGTGCACGCTGTCTGCCGTTATGTGTAAAAAGGGGAATCTGTTCGCTGTAAGGAGTAAAAGGGTCTCTACCTGGTGTAGTGGTGCTACTGTGCGGCGTAATTTGAAGAATGGAGACTACTGTGCACCGTTTTATGAATTGGTATTATTTTGTGGACACACCCCTTCCCCACGAAGCCACGCCACTATGTATTCTTGCGCGCGCCTATGGCGCGCACTGCCCATGGGGTGGACTTGGATGGGATGGGGGGGGGGGGGGGGCCCAAAGCATTTTGTTGCACCTGGGCCCACCGCTTGCTTGTTCCGCCACTGACTCAACATGTACAACTTTGGTGAGTTGTCCTCTTGGGGCCGCACTGTTACTGGCAGGGCACTGAGTAAGCTGTGATATTAGATGTCTGCACTTGGGACCTGTAATCGGACTGCTAGGCCTGGGTGTGAGGATTAAATGTCACACTTGATTTGATAGAACATCTGAACACCTCCAACCAGGGCTTGCTGAATCTACTATTAGGACCTGTCACTCTTCTCCCAGCTGTCACCAGGGTTATGGTCCTGGGTGTATTCAATAAGTGTAGGACGCTGCCGTCTTGTCAGAAAGGCGGCAGCTTCTGACAGATTTAGGCCGGATGGGGTTCCGACTTATTCATTAGAGGCCCTTTTTTACGACAAGTCGGGAAATCCAACTTGTCAGAATACACGCGGATCGGCGTCTTCAGCCGCTGAGCCGCGTGTATTGTCGGAAGCAGGGCCAAACCCGTCAGGTTTTAGCCCCGTTTCCGACAATGTCAATCCGATTTTTTTTTTAAAAAGTCAGATTGACAGTGTCGGAAACGGGCCAAACCTGTCGTGTTTGGCCCGGCATTGAATAGAGAGCTGTTGGGTCCTTTCCGTCGGACAGCTATTGAATACAGCCCAATGTAAGAAAGGTGGTCCGAGGCGGAAGCCCATTGAAGCACTACGTGGGGAGACAGCTGTCCAAACAGTGACAACTCTTTTAGGGTAGAGAGAGAAAGTGGTTGATTGTCTGGTATTTTATCTCTGTCCACTTAATAGCTCTCCAAGGGTTAGTAAATAGACCTCAAAGTACCAGCCAATCAGCTCTAACTGCCATGTTACAGACCGTGTTTGAAAAATGACAGTTAGGAGCTGATTGGTTTGTACTTTTATCTCCGTCCACTTTATCTCTCTCCACGGCTAAGTACAGCTCTAAGACTGATGCTTGGAATAGCTATTCAAAATGTTAGTACATAATGTAAAAGTACATGGGATACAGATTTATTCAATTGATTTTGAATATGATATCGTCGGCCTTGATTCGTAATACACATTTGTTATCGATTTCTGAAGTTTTACATCACTCAGCGGGTAATGTCCGGCGTTACCGCTGCAACTTCCTGATGAAGCTCACTGTCATCAGTGTTGTCGTTACTGGGCGGAAAACATCCTCATCCGCTTCATGACAGGCTTCTATACAGCCAGTGCGGCCATCTGATAGCTGAGGGCTTACAAACATCCACCAATGAACTGAAGGCTGCTATACACTAAGAAATTATGATATAATATTCAAAACCAGTTGATAATCTGAAAGTGCATGAAATACAATTTATTATGTACTAACATATTAAAAAGCATTTCCCATGCCTCACCTTGTACATATATTTATAGAGTGATATAATGTTTATTTTCAGTAGCAAGAAACATAGATCATTAAACAAACTGATGACAGCCTTCAACAGCACTAAATTTCAAGTAGCGTTAGCTCCCCCCCCCCCATGGCCATGAAAGTGTATAGGGCTATGGCCCCCTATATTTAGCCCTATAGATGTTATTATTTCTGCATATTGATACATTTTATTATTACATGTGCATACTGCCCAACTGTCCCGATTGGAGGGCTCTGTCCCTCTGATAGGGTTGTGACTGAACTCTCCTATTCAGCAGGCAGATGTGAGATAGGCACATGATAGTGGGGAGGTAGGCTCGTGATAGCTGGGCAGTTGGGAGGTAAGCACGTGATTGCCAGAGAGTTGGGAGGTAGCCGCGTGATGGCTGGGCTATAGCACAGTGGTTCTCAAACTCGGTCCCCTGGACCCCACGCAGTTCCTGTTGTACAGGTCACCTGTGGCTCTTTGAAATGTGACGGTTGGTCATACACCTGTGTCCGGCTAGGTAACATAGACACGTGACCTGTGTGGGGTTCCGACTCCTGAGGACCGAGTTTGAGAACGATTGCTATAGCATAACAGAGCAGCAGTGATCGGATTCTGCAGCAAAGAAGAGGTGCTATGTGGGGGACGGGAGAGGGGTAATAGGCTGCCTAGTAATTTTCAGTGCTAGACACACCCCTGGGAGTGGCTGAGATGCCTCCTAGATGTGACCACACCCTCTGCCACAGTCGCTCAGCCCCATTGTTGGGGTGTATGCATTTATGAATATTGGGAGGTACTGTTTGCATGGATGTGTGTGTCTGTAGCATATCCTCCATAACACCTATCTGATGATGCCCCTAGGCCCACCACCCGGCTGCAGCTAGTCCCTCTCATCTCTGGATAGAAGTAACAGAAATAAAACAAGAGACCGGTAAAGTGCTGCAATAATAACACAGGAGACAGTGGACACCAGGTCATCTTCTGAGTATACGTTATTATCTGTGTAATTACACATCGTGTTACTCAGTCTGCAGGGGAACACGTTATCTCTCCACAGTTATCCTTACTGTACATGGTAAGTACATACAGTCTCTGACTCTCACAAATCAATGAGTCATATTCACCTTCATCATCACTCCACCTCTGCTCAGACTTAATGGGTGATGTTATGCTTTCTTGTAACAAGAGCTGACGCTCGCCTACACTCCACTTATCCCCATCCTGACATGCGCCTTCTGGGTAACTGATTTATGATTACGCCGTAGCTTAGATGTCACTTATTCCCAAGGGAATTGGTATCCAAATTCACTCTTTAATAATGTTAAAAATGCTGCACAATTCTCCTCAGCGATGTATAAGTGTCCTAGTAATATGGACCCGTCGTACACCGGAGCACGCCCCTGCCCACCGTCTGCTTTTCCACTCTACTCTCTGCGTCCCCTCCGGGCTCTCTGTATCCTGGCTGCGCACTGCTGTGAGATTCAGCCGCAACACAGATCATCCTCCTTCTGCCTCATGTTGTCCCGTGTCTGTCCCAGAAGTGGGGAAGGGGGGTCTCAGTTCCCACTGCGCATGTCGGAGACGGGACAGATAATACGGGATTGTTATATAGAAAAATTTGGCACAAACATAGTAATAAAAAAGACTAGGTATTAACAGATGAAGAGGTAACCTATGATAGTTACATACACACATACTAGGGAGGCCAATCCCAGGCCGTTTTTTTCAATCGGGAATGAAAAATGGTCAATCCCGGACAAAATCCCAGGATCTCACTGATCCCGATCCTGGGATTGGCCACCATAATTAATAAATTTTTTCATAAAGTCGATTAGAAAAATTCATCATTTAACAATATCTACAGAGTACCGCCACTTCAACTACTGCGGCACCTGTAATACTATAACATTCCATTCACTGCGCCATAGACGTGGGTCAGAGGTGAGATGTGGTCCCTGACTGAAATCCATTAGATTATCGCTATGGATGCTGGGAAGCTGTACAGCTCCTCCCCGTGACTTGGAAACATGGCGTTGGCGTGGAACATAAAGACACCTGCTAATGCCAAGGTATTGTAATATTTAAATTGTAAATAATAATAAAAAAAGAAAAGAAAAGAAGAATTTACTTACCGATAATTCTATTTCTCATAGTCCGTAGTGGATGCTGGGGACTCCGTCAGGACCATGGGGAATAGCGGCTCCGCAGGAGACAGGGCACAAAAAGTAAGCTTTTAGGATCACATGGTGTGTACTGGCTCCTCCCCCTATGACCCTCCTCCAAGCCTCAGTTAGGTACTGTGCCCGGACGAGCGTACACAATAAGGAAGGATCTTGAATCCCGGGTAAGAATCATACCAGCCACACCAATCACACCGTACAACTTGTGATTTGAACCCAGTTAACAGTATGATAACAACGAAGAAGCCTCTGAAAAGATGGCTCACAGCAATAATAACCCGATGTTTGTAACAATAACTATGTACAAGTATTGCAGACAATCCGCACTTGGGATGGGCGCCCAGCATCCACTACGGACTATGAGAAATAGAATTATCGGTAAGTAAATTCTTATTTTCTCTAACGTCCTAGTGGATGCTGGGGACTCCGTCAGGACCATGGGGATTATACCAAAGCTCCCAAACGGGCGGGAGAGTGCGGATGACTCTGCAGCACCGAATGAGAGAACTCCAGGTCCTCCTTAGCCAGAGTATCAAATTTGTAAAATTTTACAAACGTGTTCTCCCCTGACCACGTAGCTGCTTGGCAAAGTTGTAATGCCGAGACCCCTCGGGCAGCCGCCCAAGATGAGCCCACCTTCCTTGTGGAGTGGGCATTTACAGATTTAGGCTGTGGCAGGCCTGCCACAGAATGTGCAAGTTGGATTGTGCTACAGATCCAACGAGCAATCGTCTGCTTAGACGCAGGAGCACCCATCTTGTTGGGTGCATACAGGATAAACAGCGAGTCAGATTTTCTGACTCCAGCCGTCCTTGAAATATATATTTTCAATGCTCTGACAACGTCCAGCAACTTGGAGTCCTCCAAGTCGCTAGTAGCCGCAGGCACCACAATAGGCTGGTTCAAGTGAAAAGCCGAAACCACCTTAGGCAGAAACTGAGGACGCGTCCGCAGTTCTGCCCTGTCCGAATGGAAAATCAGATATGGGCTTTTGTACGATAAAGCCGCCAACTCTGATACTCTCCTGGCTGAAGCCAGGGCCAGTAGCATGGTTACTTTCCATGTAAGATACTTAAAATCTACCGATTTGAGCGGCTCAAACCAATGGGATTTGAGAAAATCCAAAACTACGTTGAGATCCCACGGTGCCACTGGAGGCACAATCGGGGGCTGTATATGTAGTACACCTTTGACAAAGGTTTGTACTTCAGGCACTGAAGCCAATTCTTTCTGGAATAAAATCGATAAGGCCGAAATTTGAACCTTAATAGACCCCAATTTGAGGCCCATAGACAATCCTGCCTGCAGGAAATGTAGGAATCGACCCAATTGAAATTCCTCCGTTGGGGCCTTCTTGGCCTCACACCACGCAACATATTTTCTCCAAATGCGGTGATAATGTTGTGCGGTCACTTCCTTCCTGGCTTTAATCAAGGTAGGAATAACTTCCTCTGGAATGCCCTTTTCCTTTAGAATCCGGCGTTCAACCGCCATGCCGTCAAACGCAGTCGCGGTAAGTCTTGGAACATACAAGGTCCCTGCTGAAGCAGATCCCTTCTTAACGGTAGAGGCCACGGCTCTTCCGTGAGCATCTCTTGAAGTTCCGGGTACCAAGTCCTTCTCGGCCAATCCGGAGCCACGAGTATTGTTCTTACTCCCCGTAGCCGTATAATTCTCAGTACCTTTGGTATGAGAGGCAGAGGAGGAAACACGTACACGGACTGGTACACCCACGGTGTTACCAGAGCGTCCACAGCTATTGCCTGAGGGTCTCTTGACCTGGCGCAATATCTGTCCAGTTTCTTGTTGAGGCGGGACGCCATCATGTCCACCTTTGGTTTTTCCCAACGGTTCACAATCATGTGGAAGACTTCTGGATGAAGTCCCCACTCTCCCGGGTGGAGGTCGTGTCTGCTGAGGAAGTCTGCTTCCCAGTTGTCCACTCCCGGAATGAACACTGCTGACAGTGCTATGACATGATTTTCCGCCCAGCGAAGAATCCTTGCAGCTTCTGTCATTGCTCTTCTGCTTCTCGTGCCGCCCTGTCTGTTTACGTGGGCGACTGCCGTGATGTTGTCCGACTGGATCAACACCGGCTGACCCTGAAGCAGCGGTTTTGCCAGGCTTAGAGCATTGTAAATCGCTCTTAGCTCCAGTATATTTATGTGAAGAGACGTCTCCAGGTTTGACCACACGCCCTGGAAGTTTCTTCCCTGTGTGACTGCTCCCCAGCCTCGTAGGCTGGCATCCGTAGTCACCAGGACCCAGTCCTGTATGCCGAATCTGCGGCCCTCTAACAGATGGGCACTCTGCAACCACCACAGAAGAGACACCCTTGTTCTTGGTGACAGTGTTATCCGCTGATGCATGTGCAGATGCGATCCGGACCATTTGTCCAGCAGATCCCACTGAAATATTCGTGCGTGGAATCTGCCGAATGGAATTGCTTCGTAAGAAGCCACCATCTTTCCCAGGACTCTTGTGCATTGATGTACTGACACATTTCCTGGTTTTAGGAGGTTCCTGACAAGTTCGGATAACTCCCTTGCTTTCTCCTCCGGGAGAAACACCTTTTTCTGAACAGTGTCCAGAATCATTCCCAGGAACAGCAGACGTGTCGTCGGGGTCAATTGAGATTTTGGAAGATTCAGAATCCACCCGTGTTGTTGAAGCACTACTTGGGTTAGTGCTACTCCGACTTCCAGCTGTTCTCTGGACCTTGCCCTTATCAGGAGATCGTCCAAGTAAGTGATAATTAATACGCCTTTTCTTCGTAGAAGAACCATCATTTCGGCCATTACCTTGGTAAAGACCCGAGGTGCCGTGGACAAACCAAACGGCAGCGTTTGAAACTGATAATGACAGTTTTGTATCACGAACCTGAGATACCCTTGGTGTGAAGGGTAAATTGGGACATGCAGATAAGCATCTTTTATGTCCAGGGACACCATGAAGTCCCCTTCTTCCAGATTCGCTATCACTGCTCTGAGTGACTCCATCTTGAACTTGAATTTCTGTATGTACAGGTTCAAAGATTTCAGATTTAGAATAGGTCTTACCGAACCGTCCGGCTTCGGTACCACAAATAGTGTGGAATAATACCCCTTTCCCTGTTGTAGGAGGGGTACCTTGACTATCACCTGCTGAGAATACAGCTTGTGAATGGCTTCCAATACCGTCGCCCTTTCTGAGGGAGACGTTGGCAGAGCAGACTTTAGGAACTGGCGAGGGGGAGACTTTTCGAATTCCAACTTGTAACCCTGAGATACAAGGGTCCACCCTGAGATACAAGGGTCCACCTGTGAGCGCGCCCACTGTGTGCTGAAAATCTTTAGTCGACCCCCCACCGCCCCTGAGTCCGCTTGTACAGTCCCAGCGTCATGCTGAGGGCTTTGTAGAAGCCGGGGAGGGCTTCTGTTCGTGGGAAGTAGTTGCTTGCTGCACCCTCTTACCCCTTCCTTTGCCTCTGGGCAAATATGACTGTCCTTTTGCCCGCTTGTTCTTATAGGAACGAAAGGACTGCGGCTGAAAAGACGGTGTCTTTTTCTGTTGGGAGGTGACCTGAGGTAAAAAAGTGGATTTTCCGGCTGTTGCCGTGGCCACCAGATCCGATAGACCGACCCCAAATAATTCCTATCCTTTATACGGCAATACTTCCATATGCCGTTTGGAATCCGCATCACCTGACCACTGTCGCGTCCATAAACTTCTTCTGGCAGATATGGACATCGCACTTACTCTCGATGCCAGAGTGCAAATATCCCTCTGAGCATCTCGCATATAAAGAAAAGCATCCTTTAATTGCTCTATAGTCCATAAAATACTGTCCCTATCCAGGGTATCAATATTTTCAGTCAGGGAATCCGACCACACCACCCCAGCACTGCACATCCAGGCTGAGGCTATTGCTGGTCGCAGTATAACACCAGTATGTGTGTATATACTCTTCAGGGTAGTTTCCAGCCTCCTATCAGCTGGATCCTTGAGGGCGGCCGTATCAGGAGACGGTAACGCCACTTGTTTTGATAAGCGTGTGAGCGCCTTATCCACCCTAGGGGGTGTTTCCCAGCGCGCCCTAACCTCTGGTGGGAAAGGGTATAATGCCAATAACTTCTTTGAAATTAGCAGTTTTCTATCGGGGTTAACCCACGCTTCATCACACACGTCATTCAATTCCTCTGATTCTGGAAAAGCTACAGGTAGTTTTTTCACACCCCACATAATACCCCCCTTTGAGGTACCTGCAGTATCAGAGATATGCAAAGCCTCCTTCATTGCCGTGATCATATAACGTGTGGCCCTATTGGAAAATACGTTTCTTTCTTCACCGTCGACACTAGATTCATCTGTGTCGGTACCTGTGTCGACTGACTGAGGTAAGGGACGTTTTACAGCCCCTGACGGTGTCTGAGACGCCTGGACAGGTACTAACTGGTTTTCCGGCCGTCTCATGTCGTCAACTGACTTTTGCAGCGTGCTAACATTATCACGTAATTCCATAATTAAAGCCATCCATTCCGGTGTCGACTCCCTAGGGGGTGACATCACCATTACCGGCAATTGCTCCGCCTCCACACCAACATCGTCCTCATACATGTCGACACACACGTACCGACACACAGCAGACACACAGGGAATGCTCTTATCGAAGACAGGATCCCACTAGCCCTTTGGGGAGACAGAGGGAGAGTTTGCCAGCACACACCAAAGCGCTATAAAAATGTATATAAACAACCCTAAAAGGTGTTGTTTCTGTTATATGCGCTTAATATATAAAAATATCGCCAAAATATGCCCCCCTTCTCTGTTTTACCCTGTTTCTGTAGTGCAGTGCAGGGGAGAGTCCTGGGAGCCTTCCTCACAGCGGAGCTGAGCAGGAAAATGGCGCTGTGTGCTGAGGAGAATAGGCCCCGCCCCCTAAAACGGCGGGCTCTTCTCCCGGAGTTTGCGATATATGGCAGGGGTTAAATACATCCATATAGCCTCAAGGGCTATATGTGATGTATTTTTAGCCATAGAAAAAGGTATTATACATTGCTGCCCAGGGCGCCCCCCCCCAGCGCCCTGCACCCTCAGTGACCGCTGGTGTGAAGTGTGCCGACAACAATGGCGCACAGCTGCAGTGCTGTGCGCTACCTTATGAAGACTGAAAGTCTTCTGCCGCCTGTTTCCGGACCTCTGGACCTCTTCAACTTCGGCATCTGCAAGGGGGGTCGGCGGCACGGCTCCAGGACCGGACTCCATGGCTGGGCCTGTGTTCGATCCCTCTGGAGCTAATGGTGTCCAGTAGCCTAAGAAGCAAATCCATCCTGCACGCAGGTGAGTTCACTTCTCTCCCCTAAGTCCCTCGATGCAGTGAGCCTGTTGCCAGCAGGACTCACTGAAAATAAGAAACCTAAAAAACTTTTTCTAAGCAGCTCTTTATGAGAGCCACCTAGATTGCACCCTGCTCGGACGGGCACAAAAACCTAACTGAGGCTTGGAGGAGGGTCATAGGGGGAGGAGCCAGTACACACCATGTGATCCTAAAAGCTTACTTTTTGTGCCCTGTCTCCTGCGGAGCCGCTATTCCCCATGGTCCTGACGGAGTCCCCAGCATCCACTAGGACGTTAGAGAAAATTGGTGATCACCGCAGGAGCGCCCCCAGACGCTGTGCCATCAAGCAGCCATTTGACCGAACCTAATAGTCAGCAGTCTTGTAGGTTGAAGGTATCCCCTCCTGAATGTGCGACAGTGTAGGGTCCAATAACGGAATAAATCGCTATGGGCCATTGCTTCAGATCAGCATTGAATAATGTAATGTAATCGGCTACAGCTACATGAAGCAATGTCAGCAATGTTTTCCTGATCCGTTCCCAGGAGACAATACAGGAATATAACTTGGCAGGGGGACCTGGGCTTTGTCCTGTGTAATGTTTGTGTTGGTGTATATTTATTCAGTCAGCTGTGCGGCTTCGTCCCTGCAGGAGAGTGTCGTCCAGTTGTTACGTTCCTGAGCTTCACGTGTTATAGGAATCTTTGCTGTTTTCATGGCAGTTTTTATTTATTTTTTAAGTCTCTCATAGGGGCCTATTTATTAAAAATGTTTTACTAAATAAAAGTGTATTAAAGGGTTTGGAGCAGTTTTTCACGAAAACTGCTCCAGAAGCCCTTTAATACATTCAGGTGATAGTAAAATAATGTGAAAAGGAGTGATTTCACACCCTTTCCACATTATTTTAGTATCACCTGAAAGTATTAAAGGGCTTCTGGAGTAGTTTTCGTGAAAAACTACTCAAAACCCTTTAATTCTCTTTTATTTAGTAACCAAATTGCATTTCACATACTTATAGGGGTATATTCAATAAGTGTCGGAAGCTGCCGTCTTGTCGGAAAGACGGCAGCTTCTGCCAGTTTTAGGTCGGAAGGGGTTCCGACCTATTCATTAGTGCCCCGTTTATTCCGACAAGTCTGGAAACCCGACTTGTCGGAATGCACGCTGATCGGCGGCTTCAGCCGCGATCAGCATGCATTGTCGGAAGCGGGGCCAAACCCGACAGGTTTTAGCCCCGTTTCCGACAATCTCAATCCGACTTTAAAAAAAGTCGGATTGAGATGAGTGAGTTGAGAGCAGGAGACGGGGGGAGCAACGGGGAGAGCAGGTACCCAACGGCATCGTCCACCCGACTCCAGCAAGCGATGTCCCGCTTGCTGGAGCCGAGTGGACGCTGCCGTGAGCCTCCGCTGCTGCAGCCGCTGCTCCCTCATCTCCTCCCCCGTCCGCTCCGTCTCCTCCGGCGCCACAGACGTCACCTGCTCCCGGCACCCGTCGAAGACAACACCTCCTCTAGGTGGCCGGCGCCGCTGACAGCTCCCCCCGCTGCTGACAGCAGCAGGACACGGGAGCAGCCAAATCCGATAGTCGGATTTGGACGCTCTTTTGAATAGGGGTTGTCGGGTCCATTCCGACAATTGCATGTCGGAATGGACCCGACTCTTATTAAATATACCCCATAATGAGAAATGTGATTTGGTCGTATTTACTAAAAAAAAATAGTAAAAAAAAAAAATGTAGTGAGCCCTGTGATAATAATGCTATCTCCAGATAGCATCATCACAGGGCTCACTGTGGTGTCTTGCCTCCTGCACAGCTTTCTCTGTCTGCAGAGAAAGCTGTGCAGGGATTGGCCAGTGTGATCAGCTATGAAAAATACCCTAATACGTAGCAATGTTTTACAGTATTAATATCGTAAGCGGGATTAATATTTTATTTTTGATTCATGCAACAACAACAAAAACATTTTTAACACCCCCCCCCCCCAAGTTTATATTGTGTATGTGTTTTCCCCCCCCTAGAATGTAAGAATGTATTAAAAATTGCATCATGGGAATCCCCTCCCCACTACCCCTCCACTGTGCTCCTGCGGCTCCAGGCTCTGTTCTGCCTGTCAGCATACAGGAAGAGCAGAGGCAGGGTAACCTGAAAGGAAAACGACATAATGCCATCTTCAGATGGTGTTATTATTGCAAGGCTCCCTCCGTTGTTGTTGTTATTATAAAAAAAAAATTTCCCCACAATTTCCCTTTAGTGAAGCTGTAAAAGACTTTAAGGGGAATTTTATGAAAAGAAGAAAAAAAACTCTTCCAAAAGCCCTTTGATACATTTAAGTGATACTAAAATAACGTGAAAAGGGTGTTGTTTCAAATATGAACTATATATGATTGAATAAATAACTACAAACAATATAGAGAAATTAAGGTTCAGAGCAGTGGATGATGATTATTATTTACATTAACCTTTATTTTAATTGCCTGTAACGAGTGCATTGGAATGTGAAACTTTATTTATGACGTGGATGATTATTTCTTATCAAATGATTAAGTAGTTGGGATATCCATTAGTAACCTAATTAGGAAATTACATTCCAATCGGCAAATTACTTATCCCCATGGTCACTGAGGCATTCTGCACATCCCAATTCGGTGGGGATGAGGGTGGAGGGGTAGCACCTGGTTGCGGACCCAGCATTGTAGCCCCCCCCCCTCAACGACCCCCATCCCAGTCCCCATGTGCCTATAAATTATTCACATTTCACATTTCTCATTTCTATAAAAGCTCATTCCTGCTTCAGTAATAAACAGATTACAATGCTTGGATTTAAAATTCTGCGCATTAATTATATGTTGAAGGGATTGTACAGGAATCATTTGTTTAAAAGATAAATAAATTAATGCGTTTGTGATAAATTGATGTAATTACAAGTAATAAATATTTGCACCTCCTAAGTACTAATTTAGGATGTGCACATCCTGCTGCTTTCAGGCAAACGCCAAACAAATCCTGCACAGTAAGACAATGTAAAATCTCCCTCTTTTTCTTTTTTTAATTTACACCTGGAGACTTCTCTCTATTTTTTCTGCCCTATACACAAAGAAGAGCCAAAGTGCGTTGCAGTAATACAATGCGGACGCTAATGCCCCGTAATTACCTGTAACAAAGGAACCTTTTCCTAAATATAGACACGAGCAGGAGTGAAACAATGATTGCCGCTGCGACAATGTGCTCGTTTATCAGGAAAGCAGTTAGCATGCCTCAAGCCTCAGTATATAAACACACCACACCTCACCCCTCCTGCGTAGCCTGCAGCAGCAGCGCACCTGTATACAGCGAGTCCATCACTCAGGTGATGTAACCGACCTGCTAGGTAGCACTAACCTGTTCGCCTTCCAGTAGCCCTGGTTCCTCTACGCTGTAGGGTGAAGATGTCGCAGCTTGGAGCTTAGTGATGTATGACCTCCGACACAAACGCTGACATGTAGTTACAGGTCAGACACAGGCGTATTCCAAGCGGCAGTGCCCCGGATTCAGCAGGAGGTCATAGGCCACAAGCCCAACCTGCAAAGGGGAAGAAAAAGATGCAATTATAATGACATCATATATTTACTATATTCCCTAAACTTTCAATACCGGTATAGGCTCAGAGGTCGGGGGCTAGGTAATGATTGTGGGGGGACCCCTTTTTTATTTTTAACATGTTTTAAAGCTTATTAATAAAACGAAGTCCGCTCGGATTATAGGTCTGTTACTTGGGTGGGTTTGCCATCACCTTTGCGGCAGATTCTAAACCGGCTGCTTAGTAAATCCGGGGTTACTATTCTTCTATCTGATGAAACAACACTGATAGTTGGTTGGATGGTCTCACCTACAAAGCCTCACCCACTATTCTATTCCCTACATCTCCAGCCTTATTCCCACACACCCCTCCCGCCCACTATGCTGAGCCAGTGACCGCTGTCTCTCCTCCATCATCATCATCACCTCCTCCTTCATCATCATCATCATCACCTCCTCCTGCGTCACGCTCTGAGATTTCTCATGTGTGGCTCACACGCCTACCACGCTTTATCAGACACTCATCCAGCCTCCAAGCCTTCAAATGTGCCCTTTAAAACCCAGGGCCCCCGAGACATCAGACAGGTCCCAGTGTTCGAGCGGTAGCAGGGTCAGTAGAGTGCAGGCTCTTGTGCGCAGGCCCCACTCTGCATCGTTATGTCATTTGCGGATTGTTATTATGTTTACATATAAAGTTGTGACTTAACATACAGTACCTATTTCTTTCTTGCTTGTGTTATGCCATTGGTTTGTATGATCTATCCGTGTGCTTTACTGAACAACCCTTGAGATGCCATCAAAATAAAAGATAAAAAAATACATACCAGAAAGTAAAAACCGTTTGCACATTCCCGTTGCGTCGGTCATTCAACCTCCCCAATTCATGGTCGAGCGGTCTCTGTAATGAAGTGCTCTGGGAGTGGAGTGCTGTTATGGTTGTGTTTGGTGATTTTGCGCATTGCTAAAATTAACCCTGTGATGCAAAATCCCTGCGACTGTGAAGTGAGGAGCTTTATTCTATTCTTGAATGCGCAGAAAGTGAGGCCTGCACAAATGTATCACCAATTAAAGCAGAAGTATAGTGATGTGAGGAAGTGGTGTGATATGTTTAATAATGGACAAACAAACATGTATGACGGATACCATTACTGAGTGGGAGGTTTTCGGTCACCCACTCTATATTCCAAACTTTCCTCCAAGCGGTTATCACCTTTTCACTAAGCTCGGAGCAGTGGCGTATATCTATAATGGGTGCAGTGTGTGTTGTGAACACGGGCCTCTGGGTCCAGAGGGGCCCACACATCACACCCTGCACCCATTTTTTCATGACTTATCTCCCCGGAAACCCTGCAGCAGTGACAGTGACTCTGAGCATTAGGTGGTACACAGGTCTCCGGGAAAATGTTGTGGCAGTCATTTTGAAGTATTTTGCAAATGCAGAAACATGTGCATCACCTAGTGCTCAACGTTGCTGCCTCTGCCTCCTAGTGAGGACGGGGCCCGTCCTCTCTTAATACGCCCCTGGCTCAGGTAGTTACTGAGCAGAAAGTGTTGTGGAAGTGATGAGCTGAAGCTTGCTATCCGTATCTGTTTCAATGGACTGGAGGCAGCTGAGTTCAAGGGACTCAGGAGACCGGCGCTGGATCACCGAAGGCCGTCATTCCGAAGGAGAGTATTGGAGTACGGGATAGGGCCCAGTGGGGAAGTGTTACAGTTAGTTACGGGTTAGGGCCCAGTGGGGAAGTGTTACGGGGGGGTTTGG
This sequence comes from Pseudophryne corroboree, assembly GCF_028390025.1. Classification (NCBI taxonomy): domain Eukaryota; kingdom Metazoa; phylum Chordata; class Amphibia; order Anura; family Myobatrachidae; genus Pseudophryne; species Pseudophryne corroboree. The sequence continues at coordinate 457,454,735 of NC_086451.1, forward strand.
GTTAGTCACTGGGGGGGCGGGGGGGGGGGTTAGAATACTTACCCCATGTGCTGTTTGGATTTTCGGTGTGGGGATGCCGCAATGGGTCATGTGACCGCCAGCATCCAGACCACCGGGATTATATATATCGAATCCGAGTACAACAAGGGGATTCTAAAGCTCATGCGCAGATGTGATGAATGCATTAAATGACGGAGGTGATTAATTATGTGGAGAAATAGACAAAGGTGCTCTGTGTTTAATTATCTTTTTACATTCAAACGTCTTTATTTCCTGGATTCCCCTCATACTTTTTTAATGTTTTTCCCTTTTTAGTGTAGTATGGTGCCCCCATCAGTCCTTACTTTACGGATTTTAGAGAATCCGGGAAATATTCTCTTGTATACAGGATAGATGCAAAAAAAAAAAATACATCCAAAAACACAGAGACCTAAACCCTGTAATCCGGCGTAAGTATGTCAGTCTACCTTGTCTGCAGCTGTACAGCCTTCATAACAGCGACGTGGTTACATAACCATATACTGTGTACAAGAGAAGTGCTGCTTACTCATCTGTGACCCTGGATGAACCAAACCATAAACCGATCCTTATCGCCGGGCTGCGGAGTTATTCTGGGCAGATGGAACCAGCGTAAAGGGGCATCGCTGCAGCTGGCACAGAGCTGTATGATGCGTCTGCGATCCAGACGAGTCATCGATAGTAGATAACATGCATCCATCTATCAGATGTTATATATATATATTTTTTAAATGTATATATTTTTAGCTTTACTTACCAGAGATCACTTGGGGGACACTTACGTCTTGCGATGCACATACCGTACCTCCCAATATTTCTACATTCCAAATCGGGACAAAATAAGCCAATTGTGTGTGTGTGTGTGTGTGTGTGTGTGTGTGTGTGTATATCTATATATATATATATATATATCTATATATATCTATATATCTATATATATATATATATATATATATATATTAATATTCCTGGTGATGGAGTTATCCCTAGTGGTAAGGAAATAGTTATCTAGGACCGTACATCTCCCCGTATCCCTCCGCCCTGGCACCGCTGTGTCTGATATGCGTTGATTACATACTGTGGGCGAGATTTACTAAAGGGAAAATGCGGTAAAACCCCCGTTTTACCGCATTTTCATATGTACTAACTCCCAACCGCCGCGTTTTCGCCTCATAGAGTTACGCCATCTCTTTATGGCGATACCCTATAGAAGCCTATGGGATTCTTGCCGCCGCCCCACCCCTCCGCCGCCCCACCCCTCCGCCGCCCCTGCGCCGCTCACGATGACCCCCCCCCCTTCCGGCTGCAGGGGGGAGGAGGAGGAGCCGGGGACTCCCTGCCCACGTCACCTCCCGAGTCTGGGAGGTGACGGAGACCCCCGCAGACCCCGGCAGACATCATCGCGGGGGGCCTCCTATACAGTATTGCGATACTAATCGCATATGTTAGTACATATGCGATTAGTATCGCAGCGAGAGGCGGCGATTACTTATAGTAAATCCCACCCTGTATGTTTCCTGTTGTACTGTGTGTTATGATAGCAGTATATAGTAGCTGTGTGTTTGCTACCTGCAGGCATTTTCTCTGTGCTCGTGAGAAAAGTCTATTTTGCTACTGGGCGACAATTGTTTCATACTCCCAAAACGAACTGTTTTCTCTGGGTCCAACCCAACTTACAGAGCCCCAAAGGGTGTAAGTTCTGTTAAATCAGGGTGTGGCTGTAAGGATCGGGCAATGGTTGCCCAGTCTTGAGCTCCTTGTTTAAATGTTGGGAGTTAGGTGGTTGCGTTAGTAAATACGACAATTTCTACAGTGCGTCCGCCCAGGGAAGCAGGAAATATGTGAATTATTTGCACATTTTTCTGGGTGACTTCCTTGAACTTGTATGAGAGGTATTTATCATCTGGGCCGGTTACATGTGTACCTCACAGACAGGTTTGGCCTCATTCCTCACATCCTGAATGTGGCCATAAGTCAGCTGGTAAACAACAAAGAAAGACATGGGGGCAGGACAGACGTCCATGTGACGCGGCGCCCAGTGTACAGCGTGTGACGGCGCTTCCATCCTCTGTGCTGCTCCCATTCATAATGAAAGCGCAACAGTGACCTTAAAGGCATAACAGAATTCCTGCAGCAGCCAGATAAGTGGTGATTTACTGAGTGCTGGAAACGCCTGTCTCCAATCAAAACAGTCGTTTTTGACTGAGATAGGGGTCATCCCTGTGTATCGAGGGCTAGAGATTTAGTGCACCGAAAAGCATGGGGAAGCCTATGTAGCTAATGCCGCTTTCACATTGCAATGCCGGGTCGCACCCGGGAAATGGAAACTGCGTGGAGAGATCATCTCCACACCGCCTCTCCCTATGCTGTGAACGGATCCCGGGTCGCAACGACCCGGCAACCCGTTCACACTGCAACTGACCCGGTAATAACCCTTCTTTATTCTCGGGTTGAATTACCGGGCCAGGCAACCTGGGAATTCGTCAGTGGCCCCTTTCACACAGCAGTGCAGCGACCCGCGTTGACTCAGCAATATACCGGGTTGACACCGGGTTATTTGTGTGGTGTGAAAGGGGTATTACAAGGATTGCGGCAGTACATGCAATTCTCGCATCACTGCCACCCTTACAGCATGGCAATAGTGCAACACCGGGAGAAATCAATTCGAAGTATTCATTCAAATAAAGCAACTTTTTTTTTAAGCTGAATTGGGGGAAATTTATATAGATAACCAAAAAAGCACAGGGAGGCGGCATTCTGGGGACTTTAATCCACTAAAAAGAATGCTCGTCACAGCATACACTCATCCTGATGCGGACAGCATCATGGCAACGTGTTTCCTCTATATGTGGACAAATGCCTGACCCTGTGTTGCGTGTTTGTGTAGCCCCTTATACACATTGCGCCAAGTAGCCCCTTATACACATTACACCAGGTAGCCCCTTATACACATTACACCAGGTAGCTCCTTATACACATTGCACCAGGTAGAGCCCCTGTATAGAGAGAGAGAGAGACTGGTGCATCCGTACCGCGGCCTGTGTCCCCATCACTCATCATCCGACGCTGGCTTCTGTACATGAAGGGAACCGGGCTCCTCCTGTCCAGTAGGTCCCCTATGCGCCCTTACCTTACTGAGTAGTGAGTAGCGGGGGGTGGCGGCGGGGTGCGGACAGCATGAGGCGACTGGGGGGGGGGGAGAGCAGTCATCGCGGTGCGGGCAGCAGACAGGCACTGATGGCACTGGAAGGATGATCAACGCCCTCAGGTGCTGGGAGGTATGTCCGCACCTACAGGCTGGCCTGTTGAGACAGAGCCCAGATGGAGCTGGGCAGACACACAGTCCAAGTGGGACTACAGACAGTTTGCAGTATGCTCAGAGGCTATTGAAGCCCTGTGGATAAACTGCACTGTGCATAAAGCCAAGCCAGGCAGGAGCCTGTGTTACCTGCAAGGGAGCAGGTCAGACAGCGAGCCTTGAATGTGAGTAGGCCGGAGCCTGTGTTATGCCTACACGTAACAAGAAAGGCTGAGAAATGAGAAGCCAGAGGCCTAGCCAGGCTAGCTACACCTGTGAGACACAGGACGGGAAAGACTTTTGAGACTTTTATTTGCAGACTAGATGCACAATTATAGCATACTTGCCTACCTGTCCCTCTCCATGAGGTAGAAAATGCTCTGTTCCTGGACTTTCCTGGTAATGTATGATTGCCATCACCTGTGGTGAGCTAGGTAATTGATAAGAAAGGTGTTTCACCACAGGTGATGGCAATCCTACATTACCAGGAAAGTCCAGGAACAGAGCATTTTCTCCCTCATGGAGAGGGTCAGGTAGGCAAGTATGCTGCAAAGTGATGAGAATTCTCTTACATATCGCTGACAGCTGTCATCACTGTGATAATGGCCCGGCAGTACTTTCTTGGTAACTAGTGTAAATAGAGGCTGATCATGTTATATCTAATACCAGTTAGAAGTTCCTCATGAATTTATTGCATTTGACGAATCGCTCCTGTTTGGAGAGGAGTTGTCACTTGTTGTAACACGTGGAAGTATTCTGTGATGGAATGTGTACCTGTCAGGTAAAACACCTGGATACTGGCAGGTGAGATGTGAGAATCACAGGGACACTGAGACGGAATCTGTCACACTTATTTGTTGCACTGTTTGTGGGAAGATAAAATCCCTGCGCTGACAACACCTTTCTAGTGTCAACAAAGCTGCTGCTATGGGAACGGGACACAAAGCCACAACACAAAGGCTTTTAAAGATTTGTGTTTAACAATTCACACGCCTAATCCTGAGATTGTACAATATTGTTTCAGAGGTTGGCTGTGCATGCTGAGAATTGTAGTACCACAAAACTAATGAGCCCCATTGAGGCCTATCTTTGCTGTAGAGCAGTGGTTCTCAAACTCTGTCCTCAGGACCCCACTCAGTTCACATTTCCCAGGTCACCCAGCAGCTACACAGGTGTTTGCAGTACTCACTGACACATTTTAAAAGAACCACAGGTGGTGTTCATTATTTCACTTGTGATTATGGGCGGGATGTATTAAGATACATCGCCGCTTATCGCAGCGATGTTGATCGCATATGTACTAACATATGCGGTCAATATCGCAATGCGGTGACGGAGGCCCCCCGTGATACCTGTGAGGTGGTCTGGCGGGGTCTCTGTCATCTCCCTCAGCTCTCCAGACTCCTCCAATACTGGGAACCAGCAGCAGGCTGCCCCCGGCGCCTCCTCCTCCCCCCTGCAGCCGCAAGGACCTCCGGCTGCGTTGCTAGGGGGAGGAGGAGATTACCTTCCGGGTCCAGGGCTGCCTGGAGGAAGGTATGCCGGGGGGGAGGGGGGGCGGCGGGTTGCGGCGGTCGGCGATAAGAAGCCCATAGGCTTCTATAGGGTATCGCCATCCAGAGATAGCGATACCCTGGACGTCGAAAACCCGGCGGTAGAGTCTTAGTACATTTGAAAATGCGGTAAAACCCCCGTTTTTGTCGGTTTTACCGCATTTTTCCTTTAGTACATCCCACCCATGTGAGGAGACCTGGAAAACATGCTCTGTGTGGGGTCCTAAACACAGAGTGCCTAATTCAGAACTGATCGCTCCTCTGCGAATTTACAGAGGTCTACGATCGGATAGTCGCCGCCCAGACAAAGTGAATAAGCGTGCAAGTCTTCGTACGACGTGCGAAAAGTTTAACAAATTCCGGACAGCTGCAAATCCGTTTGCAACTCACTCACCATCGAATTATTTTTCCTGTCTTTGCGCAGCCCAGGACTTAAGGGGGGTACACACGGAGCAATGTTCAGCTAATTTCTAAGCAATCTGACTAGATTGCATGAAATTAGTTGAACATCGCTCCGTGTGTAGGGGTGCCGGCGACAGCGAGGCGTGGTCCCGCGCGTCGTTATCACCGGTGCTAGATTGGCCTGCATGCAGGCACAATCTAGCAAGGTCGCTCATTTCACCGCTGGGTGAAATGAGCGCCCTTCCCCCGTCCGTCCCCTCGCTCAGCACACATCGCACTGTGCTGAGCGGGGGAAGAGATGTTTGCTGAGCGGTCTGTGCTAGATCGCTCAGCACACATGTCTGGGGAAATCTCCCCGTCAGTACGGCCCTTTACGCCTACAGTGTGATACAATCAGACTGATCGGGCCGGAGCTGACGTCACACACCCTCCCTGAAAACGCTTGGGAACGCCTGCGTTTTTCCTGACACTCCCAGAAAACGGCCAGTTACCACCCCCAAACGTCCACTTCCTGTCACTCAGCCTGCGTTCGCCAAGCGATAAAAAAAAAAAACCTGCAGGATTTATTTGCAGTTTGGCCGCGCGCCTGCGCATTACGATCCGTACACATGCGCAGTAGTTCGATAAATGGCCGCTGTGCGATTTCGCACAACAGTGATATCGCCTGAATTAGGGCCCGAGTTTGAGAACCTGTGCTGTAGAGCACAACAAACAAATTCCTTGTTAGGGTGGTTTTCTGGCTGCTTGGTAACCTGCATAGACCTGCTCTGCTGTTTTGCATTTTGTTTGCAGAACTCCAAATAAATTTGTTTGATATTGTCTCTCTTATTAGGCGCGCTGAAAATAGGTGAACCGCTGCGCTCTGCACAGGTTACTATTCCCAATCGTAGTCCACGTGGTTCGTAAACAATGAAAAAAATTGTGAAAAACTCATTTCGACCTTTTCATGTGTCGATCTTTGTCATGCCGATCTAAGTACTGTCTACCTGAAGACCAGAATTCCACTGAAAATAGGCAGCAATATTGGGTAATTGACACTAAGGGGGACATTTACTAAACAGTGATAAGAGTGGAGAAGTGAGCCTGTGGAGAAGTTGCCCCATCAACCAATCAGCAGCTCTGTATCATTTTATAGTATGCAAGTTATAGATTTTACTTCAGTGCTGATTGGTTGCCATGGGCAACTTCTCCACTGGCTCACTTCTCCGCTCTTATCACTGCTTAGTAAATGTCCCCCTTAGATCTCAATGCATCTGAAAGCATTCATAGGACCTATACAACCCCTGCTGCCCAATGATAATCCAGTAAGACGGGAAGCTGTGCGGGTACCATTCTAGCCCATAGCCGCCTATATAGCGTATGAACTCTGATCATGTGATTGGCTTGGCCTATTACAGTCCTCTCTACAGCAGGTGGGCTACTTGCTCAGATGGCAGTCAATTGATGTGCAGATACAGTATATCTATAGACGGACCGGGCAGTCTGTTGAGCATACACACTGCCCGATCCATCGGGGATTGACGTCACAAACTGGGCGGGCGTTTATATGCGCCCACACAGTTCAGCAGTCAATCACCGGCGGCTGCTGCAGCATATGTACGGGCAGTCGGCTGACCGCCCGTACACGCACAGCGATACACCAATATATATCGCTAGATATATTGGTCATCGGCTGTGCTGCAGGGCAGGCGCGATATGTCTGTGAACGACGGCCTTCACAGACATATCGTTCATACACACTGGCCGACGGACCCGTGATATATCGGCCAGTGTGTACGCACCGTAACAGGTGCAAATTATGGGAGATAGGGACTTATAAGGCTAGGGATGCAGAGGAAATAATAAAGGAAGAATATAACAGATACTGGGGGAGGTTTATCAAACTTTGGAGAGAGCTAAAGTACCAGCCAATCAGCTTCTGTTATTTTACAGGCTGTGCTTGAAAAATGACAGGAGCTGATTGGTTGGTACTTTATCTCTCTCAACGTTCTCTCACTTTAAGCTCTGATACATCTCCCCCATAATCTATACCGGAGAAGTTAGACGGCAATATAACTGCGATCCAGATAGCTGTGGCAATTCCTGACTACAGAAACAGACCTATAGGAAGAGTCTAGGTGCTTTCATTTATCATGGGGTAGAGACAGGTGCAGGTAAGAGAGGAGGGACGCCTGTGCGCTCATTGCGGGCCCCTCCTGTCTCTGTGCTGCAGATGCGAGTAGACTGGCACTGCACCCGCATAGGTCTGCAGAAACATTGTGCTGTGGTAAAAAATCCAACTGCTTGGCAGCCCCCACAGAAACCAGTGTGGGGCTGCTTTGCGGTCAGAATTGGAGGGGCAGCAGCAGATATTGGACATATTAAATGCTGTAAATCCTTTATATTTTCTGCCCTTTAAATATAATCTAATTAAGGTTTAATATAGTATGTAAGGGTCACCCCAAGCCTCCCCCCTGTTAGTTCCTTAACTAATGTAGAGGCACTAAACAGAGTTAGAGACCCTTATGACATCTATTATCCACCGGACACCCACTGAGTGCTAGCTCATACGCATAAGAAAGTATATTTTGGCTATTAACCTAATTAACCTTTTTTATATTAAACAAGGGTTACAGTAATAATCTGGTTGCCATGGGTGACACCTCCACTTGTCCTTTGACCCTTATTGATCGCTTCCAGTATGAGCCTTAGCCTCATTGGCTCAGCAGGTCGCCGGAGCATCAGCCCCACATTCTGATTGGAGCATATCTCCCCCGCTACCGCTGTGTGTCATGGAGAGGCCACAGCAGGCAATGATTGTGTCCCTTTAAAATCACACCCCTTTCACACCAGCAGCTTTGTCCACGGGTTATTGGCACATGAGCGCGCATAACCCGTGTTCCTGTGCGGTGTGAAAGGTACCAGGGGCAATATATTGAGCGACCCGGTATTTCAACGCTGCTAGCGAGCAGGGTTGAACTCGTGTTCAACCCGACTTGCTGTGCGGTGTGAACGGGAGCCGAGTCAGTGCGACCCCTTTCCCGTTCACAGTGTGTGGGCGGGCGGCTCTTGGAGATCATGTGATCTCCCAGCACCGCCCACGCCGCGTCACTGCCGATGTCACCAACCCGGCAATATGTCGGGTTGCAGTCTGCAGTGTGAAAGGGGTATTGAGGCGGGTCGCACACTGGGAGCTCCCATGTCAGGCTTCCGGGTGTGAAAGTGGTATCGGGGATTGTCCTTGGGAATCAGTCAGCGTTGGCTGCATTGCATGACCACACGTTATTGTACCACAATGCATCGGTGTACAGTGATAGCTTGTGGTGGTTCCATATGACTCACTGCAAATATTATGGATCGCACCAGCCAGCCCAATTTACAGCCTGTGGGACCAGGATTTGTCCTTTCTATCTACTGGATCAGCCCTTTTCATAAGCAAAGGAAACCTTTATTCTGGGTGTGTTGTACAAGAGATTGGCACACCTCACTGGGCCCGTTCTCTTGGCACGCACCTTCTGAGCTATTTACAGCTTAATAGTTTGATCCTTATTACACCCATATAATGAAAACAGCTCAAGTGTTTGATTGACGTTAATTATAATAACCTCTCTAAATATCCAGAAATAACTGACTGGAATATTTACATTTCATCACAAAGCAAATTGTGTGTCCTCCCAGGCAGAGGTTTTTGTTTCCGGATGTGGGCACCATTCAACCGTCCAAGTACCGCTCCGCTCTGTGGAGCATTGGATCAAGTCCCGGGGAGCAGATTTATCAAAGTTCGATTTTGATTTTTGAGCGATTTCACCTTTTGATTTGGTGTTTGGAGATTTACTAAAAGGCAAAATTGAATGTGAAATCAAATATAAAACCCAATCCCACTCAAAATAGAATATCGGAAAACCATCAGTGTTTTTCCATAGACCCCTGATGCACTAACATTCGACTTGAAAAAGGACACAAAATCGAACTTGAATTCCCCAAAATAATAGATTAATAACATACAGGGATGCAGTCAATATGGCGGCTGTTGGGATCATGGCGTCCAGGAGACCGACACTGGAATCCCGAAGGCCGGTGATATGCCGCCGGACGGAATACTGACCAACGCTCTGTATTCCCACTTGGTTGGTGGGTCCATACCACCATCCGAGTGGGAATAGAACCTGTGGCAAACGAAGTGAGCCACCGAGCCCAAAAGGGGACTTGCTGCGTCGCTACCGGGATTCCGGCAGACGGGATATTGCTGTCGGTATACTTAACAGCCGACATCCCGTCTGCAGGGATTTCATATGTATTCCACAGACAGGCGATTTGAGCTTCTAAACAATATTCAATTCCATAAACCTTCATTATGATGCCTCTAATAATAGAGATGGCGGTCAGTGGTGAGATGCGCAATGATTGACGCAACCCATCCTCAATGTACTGAAAGACTTTTCGTCAGCATGAACATGTTTTCCTGTGAGTTTATTTTGAGTGCCGACTACAAATCCGTTGCAGTGCACTAGTAGAAAATCCGCAAGTATTGCTGCCACCCAGAAATTAAGAGACGTCCACCCGAGCCATCGCAAACTCAATCGCAAATCGTACACATTCGCTGAGTACGCGCAAAAATGAGGAACATCGGAGCTAAGGGGTAGCCCTATAGCTACACAGACTGAACACAGCATTAGCAACTCGGACGCCATCTTTTTGCACGCACAAGCTCGCAGCCGTCAGCAGAAACACGCCCGCGAAAATGGCCATGACACTCCTGCGTTTTCTCAACCGCTCCACATTGACTCCTCCAAACAGTCACTTCCTGTCCATCATTTGGTGATGTAATCCTCATGGCGAGCGAGATCGCAGCAGCACCTTGACGCATGCAGCACGCAAACTCAACCCATGCGCAATCTGACGATAATCGCTACATTGCGTGATAATCGACCATTGCATACAAACATGACCGGTCCAACGTAACGGATTTTAGATGTTTTTATCAATTTTAAAAGGAATCAAGAAACACTTGAGGATTTGCGCACATCTCTAATAAAAAGGGACCCAAACATGTGCTTTACTGTGGTTATAGGAATTATGGGCCTCGGATGGACGCAGTGCAGCTCCTGCATCTTTGGATTCCCCCAAACGGAGACCGTCTGCGGCTTAGGGGGCACTGTGTGCGAAAATGCAGGACCCAGTGCTACACATGCACAGAACAGATCCTGAGTATGCACAGGTGCACCACCAACAGAGAATTACGCAATCCAGCGCAGGTGCACCACCATCGGAGATGCACGCAAACCAGAATTAGAGGAGCCACTGCAGCTTCTTGCATGTGATCTATTTGGACCATACTTGCCTACTGTAAATTGCAGGAGACTTCGGGGGGCGGGACAGGGCTGTGTCATCATCAAGCCACGCCCCCATATTGGGAAAACGCCACGATTCGTGAGTATGCGACAAGGGGGCAGGGCTAAAATGACGAGATTCACGTCATTTTAACCCCTTCCCCACCCCACGGACCCACGAATTCGGGAAAGTATCTCTCCATCCTGGATGCGGGAGACCTGCCTACTCTTCCGTGGGGGAGGGGGGGGGGGGGGAGCCTCTCGCAGCTTCCAGGAGAGTTGGCAAGTATGATTTGGACCAATAGGAATAAATGAGGAAGTTATTTTTTATTTTGCATTCAATTTTATAGGTGATTTTTAAAGGATTTCTTAAACCGAACACAATCACTTCTCCAAATCGATCCTTGAATTAGATTTTAATATCGAATGCAAAATCGAATCTTACTAAATGTGGGATTTGATGAGTGATTTAGAAGTTTCAGTCGACCATAAAATCGAAGCCAAAATCGAACGTTAGTAAATATACCCCCTGGAGTCTCGTGGAGCAGCAGAAGAGCCTTACACATGGACATATGTACATATCTCCCAAACTTCTGGGTAGATGGGGTCCGGTTTGCACGCTGGAGACTCGTGGCCCAGAAAGTGGGTGTGGCCTAATGGGAAATGCCATTCCTAGATTTAGTGAGTTTTTTTCTTTTTGGATTAAACTTGGCAGGAACGCACCGCGCAGGTTAGCTCTGACGAGCGCAAGTGCCAACATGGTGACGTAATATCCATCACCACTTTTTGTATGCAGATATAATATATATTTTCAAAGTTAAAGCCCATTTGCTCAGCTAAACTGTTGGAATGGGCCTAAGGACATTAATGATTAACAAAGTGTCACCAATCCTGGACAGGAACATGTCACGCTAGTCATTCCTTGAAATGCATCTGTTCTGCTTGACATTGTGCCGTCTCCCTTTTATTGGCGCTTTGAGGATCTAATTGGAGATAATGTACCAGTAAGAGCTGGAAGGGGCCTGGCGACTATGTGAAAGAGGGTTGTGCTCATTTCTCATCCAGCTTTTATATTGAGTTAGGCTGCGAGTACACAGAACGCAGACAATTAGCCTCAGCGCTCGGCCGTAGCTGGGAGACCCTGTTCAAGAACTTCTGGACATTTTACACTGACAAAACATCTTCAGAATTTTTGACAACCTCGGTAGACGGGATTGTTGTATGACCTATGTAACGCATTACTCCAGCCTGTAGTAATATAATACCTTATTTTTTAAACTGTGTTTTTTCCTTGTTTGTCCTTAAGGCTGTCACCTGACTGAGGAATTCGCTGCATAAGACGAAGATAGCCGTGGAGCCGTCATGGCCCAAAACTCAGAAGTGGTCAACCTGTCCTTTCTGTCTGAGACGGAGCGAGAACTCATCATACAGGTTCTACACCGTGATGAGGAGCTGCGGAAAGCGGAAGACCGGCGAGTCAGGTCAGCGCGCTATTGTTGTATTCACAATATCACTAACTACACTATTTACTGCTCCAAATTCCTGTATACACAGTTGGAGGACACTGTATCCGTGGGGTATAAGGGTGCAGGCAGGAGCTTGGGCACTTTTAGAAACTCTCCCACAAATGTGCCTATTTATTAATTAGAGAAGAGCCCAAAAATAGGTGCTTCTTCCTATCCATCATGGCCTTTGTCTGGCCAGTTCCCCTACCGCTGCCAGCCAGTATCAGTTGGCACTCAATAATCAATTTTTTTTGGGGTAAATCATGGTTCTAGGAGGCTTTCGATCACTCGCATAAGGGGGCGTAGAAGACCAGCCCGGGGCCACCTAAAAGCAACAACCCAAAAATCTGAGGTTCTCCCTCTAACCCAGCCTGCAGGTCTGACACAGGCGGTTTACCTGGTGGCATGACTCGTGTGCCAGGTACCGGAACGAGGTACCGGTGAGCACCTCATAATGCCGCTTGCCGTTTTCCCTCTGAACAGGCCCCTGATGGGAGGAGGGGTGCACGGTCACTTGGGTGGGACATAGAAGCCCTTGCCATCAACATTTGGTCATTGCTGGGGATGAAGCGGGGGGGATTATAGAACGAAAACTTGTGGAAAAACATGATGGATGATTTTAAATGTCATTGTCTTTTGCGAGAGGTCAGTGCCAATCAGAGCACAGCAGGAGCCAGGAAGTCGGGAAGTTGATGGCGAATCATTACTCATCGACCTCAAAATATTGATGTTTGCAAAAAAAACCCAATCACTGTTGAAGTTCTCATTCCTGTTAGAGAAAAGCTGGAAAACCCGCTAAAGATTTCCAGACCATGAGAGACCCCCGGTTGTTCCTGCTCCCCCCCCCCCCCCCCCTCTCTATCTCTCCTGCGAGGGAGGTCTCAGAAGGAATATTTGTGCTTTTCTGCTAATCTAACCTGCAGATCCCGGCCTGTGTTGTGGGCTTATTCCCTTTATGTTGCTTGTGTACTCCTACGAAAGAAAAGATTGTGATTGCAGAGGGATGTATTTCTATGCACACAGGAGACTTCCTGTTCAGAAATCCCATACAGGGACACTGTAGTCAGCTCCTCCTGCAGCCTGAGATGGCTGATAACAGAGAAAAATAGCTTCTATTCATGGAACAGCAGATGAGAATACCTCAAGTGTTCCGTCTATTTCTGCTGTTGCCATCAGTAACGTCTTTATGTAAGGTAATCCTTTTAAATGCTATGGACTTGATGCGGAGTGGAATGACACAAGTGTGTATGGCGTTAAGTGGCCTTGCAGGTAACTGGAGACTTGCAGCAACACCCATATATAAACGCCTTTTGGTCTTGGATAATATTTAATATTAACAATTCCAATTCAGGAAATATTTTTGGAATGGTTGGGTTTCGCGGTCCACTAATAAGATCACCTGACAGAACCGTCCATCCTTTTAATAGGACGTTAGGAGGAAATACTAAATAGAGGGACCTAAGACACACCTAAATTATATAACTTTACAAAAACTCTCATTTAGGGACATATTTACTAAGCAATGGGTTTTTAAAATCATCGATTTTTGCAGATCATCTCTGCCAGATTTAAAGGGGCAATAATATTTTATGTAACATATCGCAGACAATTTACAGAAATTGAGTGTTTTGAAAATCTATTGCTTAGTAATTATACGCTTTAATGTGATTACAACATGACCTTTCAAACTACAGACAAAGCACTATTTCCAGGCAATGGGCAGCGCAGGGATTGTTCCGCCCTCCTTTGCAATATTTTGAACTTTTTGTATGAATGTGTGACAGATGCTGCTTTTTTACATTTATTTTCTATTTTTTAGTGCAACTGGACATAAATAACAGAACATAGGTTCCCGGGCCCAGTGACCCCTGTGCGTACAATAAGTGGTTAAATATCAAGTTACAGTTTTTGTTGAAGTTATTAGGACCTTTCAGCTCAGTTCAACAATTTTTTAGTTGCATCACTGAAACATAAGTAGCTACCCCTTTCAGACGAAGGGGTCTATTCATGAAGCAGTGAAAAGTGTGGAGAAGTGAACCAGTGGAGAAGTTGTCCATGGCAACCAATCAGCATTGAAGTAACATTTATAATTTGCATACTATACAATTGTACGGAGCAGCTGATTGGTTGCCATGGGCAACTGCTCCACAGGCTCACTTCTCCACTCTTTTCACTGCTTCATGAATATAGTGTTAATACCGGGTTTTTGCCGGGCTTTGCCAAACTACCCGAGTCTCACTTATGTCTGAAAGACACCGACACGGGAACACGGGTCTGCCCCCCTGCTGTTGACCAGGCTTTTTCCCGGGACATAAGGTTATATGTGAATGGTGTGACCCGGATTATAGTCCTGGGTCGCCCATAGAAGCTCCCGATTGGCTGGCCAGGGCTGTCTGGAGGGGGCGGGGCTGCCTCTCACCTGGGCTATAACAGGAGATGTTGGACGAGACGCTCAGTCAGAGATAATTCTCATAAATACCTACGGATAGCATTGCATGGCACTGAATGTACCAGTCTTTCTGTCCCGCAGGTACTCTGGTAGTGGCTAGCAGGGATTGGGCTAACGACGCTCGCACGCAGTGACGATGTTGATGCCAGGGCAGACCTGGCTTATATCTGAAAAGGGACGACCCGGGAATCTCCCAGGTCTCAGGTGTGAAAGGGGGTCTCATACAAATACCCGGGATTTTGCTGAGGTGAAACTCCTGGGTCTGAGCTGGGAAATTCCCGGGTGGTATATCTTAGCGTACAGTATAATGTCACAGTGCTGCTGCTGAAACATTACCTCAGTCCAGTGAAACCGATCATTATGTGAGTGCGCAGATTGCAGGATCTGACGTTGACCAGAATTCCCACTAAATCCCTTTCTCCACAGGAGGCTAAAGAATGAACTTCTGGACATCCGGAGAAAAGGAGCAAAACGGGGGAGTCAGCGCTACAGCGACCGTGCCTGTGCCCGCTGCCAGCAGAATGTGGGGCGTATTGCGCCCAAAGCCAACACGTGCCGGAGCTGCAACCACCTGGTGTGCAAAGACTGCCGTACGGAGACGGCCACCAGCGGCTGGAAGTGCAACGTCTGTATGAAGGAGGCGTGAGTTCAGTTCTAAATCTCTCTCTCTCAAAAAAAGACAATTTAACTAGTTAATTATAATTAACGTGGACGGTGACCCACGTTGCACCAGGTTACTTGTGCTCTTTCCGCCTCACCAGTAATAATATCCCTTGTATTTTCTGGTCACACTGGTATTAGTGCACCAGTGTGGCGTGACCCATACATGTAGCGTGTGTAGTTGTGTATCCCATGATGTCCTCTTACACATTAACCTTCTGATTGGCTGAACCAGTGGTCATGAGAACACAGCCTATCAATTCTCTGGGAACTGCTGACATCACTGAGCCACATGGTATTAGGTCATGGTGAAATGAATTTATATAGCAACGCCATACTCTGTATGTGAGGACACTTGTGTAGGGGCCTATTTATCAAATAATATTTCCGACAGCACGTAGGTTTGCATGTGGGCTGCTACTCTGTAGGTTTTCCCAAACTTTGGAATACTTCTTATCTTGGAGCTGGCCCCAGCGGCTGTTGCCATCAGATGGCAATAGTCTCTGCAGCCACAAATTACTGGAAGAGCGCTCTGTAGGATCCATCCGTAGCAATGGTTGGCGCACATGTGCAGTCAGCGGATGACGCACGTGCAGTAGCACTAATGCATTCACTTCACCTCTAACACATCGCAGGGACAGGCTCATTTTGCAGCCCTCCCTCCCACCTCGTGTCTGTGTAAATATAATCTGTAAAACATGTGACTTCTGATGCATCTGGGATAAGCGATTAGTCAGTGGAGCGATAGCAGCTTCCTAGCACTATGCAGCCTCATGTCACCAGTGTGCAATGAATTTCTAGTTTGAAAATAAAAAGGAGCAGATGAGACCCCAGTAAAAGTACTTGGCACTGATCCATGTCTCTCCGTCGTTCCTGTTTGATGGGCACTTTATGTGTGCGCTATTAGCAGCCTGTACACAATGTAATATTCCATTATTTACAGGGATCTGAAGAAAACAACCGGAGACTGGTTCTACGATCAGAGAGTGAATCGTTTTGCGAATCGCCTTGGCAGTGACCTAGTGCGGATATCGCTCCGTCATAAACCCGCAGGTGTGACAGGTATTGGTGAATGAGCTCTGAGAGCTGCGTGGTCTATGTACACTCATTGTGGACACACGGGGGGGCATGAGGTTGGAAAAAAACACAGTTTGCATGAGGCTTGAGAGATACAAGGGGAGGCATGAGGCTGGGGAGACACAGGGGAGACATGAGGCTGGGGAGACACAGGGTAGCCATGAGGCTGGGGAGACGCAGGGGAGACATGAGGCTGGGGAGACGCAGGGCAGACATGAGGCTGGGGAGACACAGGGGGGACATGAGGCTGGGGAGACACAGAGGAGACATGAGGCTGGGGAGACACAGGGGGGGACATGAGGCTGGGGAGACACAGGGGAGACATGAGGCTGGGGAGACACAGGGGGACATGAGGCTGGGGAGACAGGGGGGACATGAGGCTGGGGAGACACAGGGGAGACATGAGGCTGGGGAGACACAGGGGGGGACATGAGGCTGGGGAGACGCAGGGGAGACATGAGGCTGGGGAGACGCAGGGGAGACATGAGGCTGGGGAGACACAGGGGGGGACATGAGGCTGGGGAGACACGGGGGGACATGAGGCTGGGGAGACACACGGGGGGGACATGAGACGGGGGGACATGAGGCTGGGGAGACACAGGGGGGGACATGAGGCTGGGGAGACGCAGGGGAGACATGAGGCTGGGGAGACGCAGGGGAGACATGAGGCTGGGGAGACACAGGGGGGGACATGAGGCTGGGGAGACACAGGGGGAGACATGAGGCTGGGGAGACACGGGGGGACATGAGGCTGGGGAGACACACGGGGGGGACATGAGACGGGGGGACATGAGGCTGGGGAGACACAGGGGAGACATGAGGCTGGGGGGACATGAGGCTGGGGAGACACGGGGAGACATGAGGCTGGGGAGACGCGGGGGGACATGAGGCTGGGGAGACGCAGGGGAGACATGAGGCTGGGGAGACACAGGGGGGGACATGAGGCTGGGGAGACACAGGGGGGGGACATGAGGCTGGGGAGACACAGGGGGGGGACATGAGGCTGGGGAGACACACGGGGGGGACATGAGACGGGGGGACATGAGGCTGGGGAGACACAGGGGGGGACATGAGGCTGGGGAGACACGGGGGGGACATGAGGCTGGGGAGACACAGGGGGGGACATGAGGCTGGGAAGACACAGGGGGGGGACATGAGGCTGGGGAGACACAGGGGGAACATAGGGGGCCTCGAGGCTGGAGAGACACACTGCGAGTAATGAGGCTGGGGAGACTTAGGATGGGCATGAGGCTGGAGAGATACAGGGTAGGCATGATGCTGTAGAGACAGAGGGGGGCTTGAGGCTGGAGAGGACATTGATAAATGGGGCTGGGGGACGCAGTGTATGGAGCTATATGGGGGCCACACTAGCCTGCGACCCATGGAGTGACTGACCATTTTGTCGTCTCTACAAATATTCATGATAATACATCTTAGAAAATAAATGGTAATCTGAGTATGTCTTCTGTCTATAAATGGCTTCCTCCAGTATATATAGGGAGTGGGTACACACCCCCCAATCAGTGGTGGAACTACCGCCATGTAGAAGCTACAATTCCCAGAGGCCCAGCACATGCTCAGAGTTACAGAGCAGGTGGCCCGCGGGAGGAAGGATCCACCCCTGAGCCGCCCACAGTAACTGTTGCTCTGGTCAGTGGCGTCGAGAGAGGGGGGGAGAGGGTACAAATTACCTGGGCCCAGGTGCTGATTCCCGCCTTACCTGGAAGCTGCAGCTTTTCTTCTCAGCCCAGCACACGCTGCTATGTGCTGGGCTGCAGTGTGACCAGGGAAGTGCTTTAAAAAAAAAATCATTATTTTTCTTCTAAGGGTGCATGGCTACGCCTACTGTGATTAGGCCACACCCCCGAAAAGTACCTGTGCCCAGCCAGGCTTTCTACTGCCCTGGCTGGTAGGAATGCCATGCTCCTGTGAGTGGGTGCTTCACATGTGCTAGACACGCCCCCAAAGAGGCGTGTCTATGCCCACAGCATGCTGTGGTCACACCCCCTCCAGGGGGGAGGGGGCGCATGGGGGCCCATGAAGTTGTTGTACCGGGGCCCAGGATTTCTCTTAGCAGCCCTGGCTCTGGTACCTGTGACGTCATTTTCCTCTCCCGCTGCCAACACTCACATTCACTTTTCTTTTACAAGAGGCATAACCATGTCATAAGGGGGACGTGCAATGTATCTTCTGATGCACTAGGCTGACCCAGCCCCCCTCCTCTACCCAAAAAACAATTGTGTGCCTTGTGGTGAATGGGGCACACTTCCCAATGCTTCCGGCTTTTGGGATAAAACTTCTGACTGTTGGGGTGTCGGGCTGTCCCCCAGAATCGGCACTGTCTGCCCTAATGTGGGAATCTTGTGACATATGTGTTATGCTATTATTTCGTCAGATGGGAGACTGAAATCATAATAAATACGTTGTTATTAACAGCGAACAAGCGCGAGACCACGGCACAGACGCTGCTGGAATATTCCCAGCAGATGAATGAGCAGAAAGCAAGAAAAGGACAGCGGAGTCCTCAGGACAGGCAGAGGCCTACTGGGTAAGTGGGATGTGACCCACCTGCATCTTATAACGCTTCTTCCTAGAGGATAACATTGCCTGATAACGTCCAGGCTTACACATTGCGCAACTTGGCTAAACAACGTAGATAACGTGATAAACGACATAAATATTGGTAGAACCCGGATGGTTTCAATAGGGTTCCAGCGGAATGTGTAGTCCACACAGATGTCCTCAACCAGGCTTGCGGGTTTATTGGTAACGGTACACGCAGTGACGCAGAGTAACAGTGGTAGTCACCGGTGATGGCTAAGGCAGCGGTAATACAGGTGGGAGGTATTTGATATGCCGGCTGTTGGGATCCCGGTGTTCCCAACAGCCGGCATACCGACAACTACTCTCCCTCTTGGGGGTCCATGACCCCCCTGGAGGGAGAATAAATAGCGTGGTGCATGTAGCGCACCACTATGCCTGAAAGGGGCTCTTTTGCTCTATCGCCCCGCTGCCAGCATGGCGGCGGTCGGGATTCCAGCGCCGGTATGCTGTGCGCCGAGATCCCGACCGCCGGCATAACATACTACATCCATACAGGTAATGTGTGTCTCATCTAAGGAGTGTACTTTGACACACTACACATGCGCCGGTTCGCAGTGTCTTACATGTCATCCCGCCGACGTGTCACCATAGAGACAGCGCAGGAGTGCACTTCCCTCTAACAATAAAGTCAAATTATTGTAATAAAAGATACAAGTAATTGTCCGAGGCCGTGCAAGAAGCTTACAGTCCTCTCTTTGTTTTTATAGCAATGTTCAGTAAAGGCAAAGTTATTTATCAATCACATATTAATCATTCTTGCTAAAATACACATAATTAGATCTAATGACTGCATTTTAATGTGAATTTATTGTATGCCATCAATGATGTGCCGTACAAAATGTGCCACCCGACGCGTTTCAGGGTTTAGTCTACTCTCTGCTCTCGAAAGACATTTCCCCTGCACCTAGGATTATGGTGAGAAGGGAAAATCTGAAATAATGCAAATGTGTTAATGTTGCATCAAAGTCCAAACTCCTGCCCCCTTTAGTAACGGCCCTTTCATTGAATAAGCCACTTTTGTTTCCCCCAAAAATACTGGTCGGTTTAGCCGCGTTTATGCTGAATCGTGAATCTCAACAATACGGGGCTTCCGTGGTCATAAGTCACATCCAAAAGACGGGGAAGGGGTGCTCAGGGTTAGAGATTGGGTGGTTCCTGGCGTGGCTTATTTTAGATGTAGGTGGATTATACATGTCTAATCATTGGGCGTTATGAACTATGACAAAAATATTTCATGAGAGAGAGAGGGGATATTATTATAACTTTCTTCATTACATGTGATGCTTTCAAAGCGTTTTCTTTCTTTTTACATTGTGTAATGTGGTCCCAGCAAAGTCTGCGGGAAGTCGTGTATTATGTGGGCGGGAACCATAAGAATATTTATCTGGCAGCTCCTGTACTAGTAATGCTCCGCTTTCAGCACTTGGTACCTGCACAGTGTTTAATATTAAATGCTTTACTTGTATTGCAGCAGGATTTCTGGATCTCCAGATCTGAGGGATCAGCGCAGTGATACAGAGTCCACAGAACAGATGAGCCTCAACAGCTACAAAACGGATTCCAAAAGAAGTACTCCGGCTACGTCCAGGTGACTGTCTCCTATGTAGCTGCCTAATCATTATATGTAGCATCAGGGTACATTGTATAAAGAAGTACTCCGGCTACATCCAGGTGACTGTCTCCTATGTAGCTGCCTAATCATTATATGTAGCATAAGGATACACTGTATAAAGAAGTACTCCGGCTACATCCAGGTGACTGTCTCCTATGTAGCTGCCTAATCATTATATGTAGCATAAGGATACACTGTATAAAGAAGTACTCCGGCTACATCCAGGTGACTGTCTCCTATGTAACTGCTTAATCATTATATGTGGCATCAGGGTACATTGTATAAACAAGCACTCCGGCTACGTCCAGGTGACTGTCTCCTATGTAGCTGCTTAATCATATGTAGCATCAGGGTACACTGTATAAAGAAGTACTCCGGCTACGTCCAGGTGACTGTCTCCTATGTAGCTGCCTAATCATTATATGTAGCATAAGGATACACTGTATAAAGAAGTACTCCGGCTACATCCAGGTGACTGTCTCCTATGTAGCTGCCTAATCATTATATGTAGCATAAGGATACACTGTATAAAGAAGTACTCCGGCTACATCCAGGTGACTGTCTCCTATGTAGCTGCCTAATCATTATATGTAGTATAAGGATACACTGTATAAAGAAGTACTCCGGCTACATCCAGGTGACTGTCTCCTATGTAACTGCTTAATCATTATATGTGGCATCAGGGTACATTGTATAAACAAGCACTCCGGCTAAGTCCAGGTGACTGTCTCCTATGTAGCTGCTTAATCATATGTAGCATCAGGGTACACTGTATAAAGAAGTACTCCGGCTACGTCCAGGTGACTGTCTCCTATGTAGCTGCCTAATCATTATATGTAGCATCAGGATACACTGTATAAAGAAGTACTCCGGCTACATCCAGGTGACTGTCTCCTATGTAGCTGCCTAATCATTATATGTAGCATCAGGATACACTGTATAAAGAAGTACTCCGGCTACTTCCAGGTGACTGTGTCCTATGTAGGTGCCTAATCATTATATGTAGCATCAGGGTACATTGTAGAAAGAAGTACTCCGGCTACATCCAGGTGACTGTGTCCTATGTAGCTGCCTAATCATTATATGTAGCATAAGGATACACTGTATAAAGAAGTACTCTGGCTACGTCCAGGTGACTGTCTCCTATGTAGCTGCCTAATCATTATATGTAGCATCAGGATACACTGTATAAAGAAGTACTCCGGCTACATTTAGGTGACTGTCTCCTATGTAGCTGCCTAATCATTATATGTAGCATAAGGATATACTGTATAAAGAAGTACTCCGGCTACATCCAGGTGACTGTCTCCTATGTAACTGCTTAATCATTATATGTAGCATCATGGTACACTGTATAAAGAAGTACTCCGGCTACATCCAGGTGACTGTCTCCTATGTAACTGCTTAATCATTATATGTAGCATCATGGTACACTGTATAAAGAAGTACTCCGGCTACGTCCAGGTGACTGTCTCCTATGTAGCTGCCTAATCATTATATGTAGCATCAGGGTACACTGTATAAAGAAGTACTCCGGCTACATCCAGGTGACTGTCTCCTATGTAGCTGCCTAATCATTATATGTAGCATAAGGATACACTGTATAAAGAAGTACTCCGGCTACATCCAGGTGACTGTCTCCTATGTAGCTGCCTAATCATTATATGTAGCATAAGGATACACTGTATAAAGAAGTACTCCGGCTACATCCAGGTGACTGTCTCCTATGTAACTGCTTAATCATTATATGTGGCATCAGGGTACATTGTATAAACAAGCACTCCGGCTAAGTCCAGGTGACTGTCTCCTATGTAGCTGCTTAATCATATGTAGCATCAGGGTACACTGTATAAAGAAGTACTCCGGCTACGTCCAGGTGACTGTCTCCTATGTAGCTGCCTAATCATTATATGTAGCATAAGGATACACTGTATAAAGAAGTACTCGGACTACGTCCAGGTGACTGTCTCCTATGTAGCTGCCTAATCATTATATGTAGAATCAGGGTACATTGTATAAAGAAGTACTCCGGCTACGTCCAGGTGACTGTCTCCTATGTAACTGCTTAATCATTATATGTAGCATCAGAGTACACAGTATTAAGAAGTACTCCGGCTACGTCCAGGTGACTGTCTCCTATGTAACTGCTTAATCATTATATGAAGCATCAGGGTACACTGTATAAAGAAGTACTCCGGCTACGTCCAGGTGACTGTCTCTCCTATGTAGCTGCCTAATCATTATATGTAGCATCAGGATACACTGTATAAACAAGCACTCCGGCTACGTCCAGGTGACTGTCTCCTATATAGCTGCCTAACCATTATATGTAGCATAAGGATATACTGTATAAAGAAGTACTCCGGCTACATCCAGGTGACTGTCTCCTATGTAGCTGCCTAATCATTATATGTAGCATAAGGATATACTGTATAAAGAAGTACTCCGGCTACGTCCAGGTGACTGTCTCCTATGTAGCTGCCTAATCATTATATGTAGCATCAGGGTACATTGTATAAAGAAGTACTCCGGCTACATCCAGGTGACTGTCTCCTATGTAGCTGCCTAATCATTATATGTAGCATCAGGATACACTGTATAAAGAAGTACTCCGGCTACGTCCAGGTGACTGTCTCCTATGTAGCTGCCTAATCATTATATGTAGCATCAGGGTACATTGTATAAAGAAGTACTCCGGCTACGTCCAGGTGACTGTCTCCTATGTAGCTGCCTAATCATTATATGTAGCATAAGGATACACTGTATAAAGAAGTACTCCGGCTACATCCAGGTGAATGTCTCCTATGTAGCTGCTTAATCATTATATGTGGCATCAGGGTACACTGAGTACTCCGGTTACATCCAGGTGACTGTCTCCTATGTAGCTGCCTAATCATTATATGTAGCATAAGGATACACTGTATAAAGAAGTACTCCGGCTACATCCAGGTGACTGTCTCCTATGTAACTGCTTAATCATTATATGTAGCATCATGGTACACTGTATAAAGAAGTACTCCGGCTACATCCAGGTGACTGTCTCCTATGTAACTGCTTAATCATTATATGTAGCATCATGGTACACTGTATAAAGAAGTACTCCGGCTACATCCAGGTGACTGTCTCCTATGTAACTGCCTAATCATTATATGTAGCATCAGGGTACATTGTATAAAGAAGTACTCCGGCTACATCCAGGTGACTGTCTCCTATGTAGCTGCCTAATCATTATATGTAGCATAAGGATACACTGTATAAAGAAGTACTCCGGCTACATCCAGGTGAATGTCTCCTATGTAGCTGCTTAATCATTATATGTGGCATCAGGGTACACTGAGTACTCCGGTTACATCCAGGTGACTGTCTCCTATGTAGCTGCCTAATCATTATATGTAGCATCAGGATACACTGTATAAAGAAGTACTCCGGCTACGTCCAGGTGACTGTCTCCTATGTAGCTGCCTAATCATTATATGTTGCATAAGGACACACTGTATAAAGAAGTACTCCGGCTACGTCCAGGTGACTGTCTCCTATCTAGCTGCCTAATCATTATATGTAGCATCAGAGTACACTGTATAAACAAGCACTCCGGCTACGTCCAGGTGACTGTCTCCTATATAGCTGCCTAACCATTATATGTAGCATCAGGATACACTGTATAAAGAAGTACTCCGGCTACGTCCAGGTGACTGTCTCCTATGTAGCTGCCTAATCATTATATGTAGCATAAGGACACACTGTATAAAGAAGTACTCCGGCTAAGTCCAGGTGACTGTCTCCTATGTAGCTGCCTAATCATTATATGTAGCATCAGGATACACTGTATAAAGAAGTACTCCGGCTACGTCCAGGTGACTGTCTCTCCTATGTAGCTGCCTAATCATTATATGTAGCATAAGGACACACTGTATAAAGAAGTACTCCGGCTACGTCCAGGTGACTGTCTCCTATCTAGCTGCCTAATCATTATATGTAGCATCAGAGTACACTGTATAAACAAGCACTCCGGCTACGTCCAGGTGACTGTCTCCTATATAGCTGCCTAACCATTATATGTAGCATCAGGATACACTGTATAAAGAAGTACTCCGGCTACGTCCAGGTGACTGTCTCCTATGTAGCTGCCTAATCATTATATGTAGCATAAGGACACACTGTATAAAGAAGTACTCCGGCTAAGTCCAGGTGACTGTCTCCTATCTAGCTGCCTAATCATTATATGTAGCATCAGGGTACACGTTATAAAGAAGTACTCCGGCTACGTCCAGGTGACTGTCTCTCCTATGTAGCTGCCTAATCATTATATGTAGCATCAGGGTACACTGTATTAAGAAGTACTCCGGCTACGTCCAGGTGACTATCTCCTATGTAACTGCTTAATCATATGTAGCATCAGGGTACACTGTATAAAGAAGTACTCCGGCTACATCCAGGTGAATGTCTCCTATGTAGCTGCTTAATCATTATATGTGACATCAGGGTACACTGAGTACTCCGGTTACATCCAGGTGACTGTCTCCTATGTAGCTGCCTAATCATTATATGTAGCATCAGGATACACTGTATAAAGAAGTACTCCGGCTACGTCCAGGTGACTGTCTCCTATGTAGCTGCCTAATCATTATATGTAGCATAAGGATACACTGTATAAAGAAGTACTCCGGCTACGTCCAGGTGACTGTCTCCTATGTAGCTGCCTAATCATTATATGTAGCATCAGGGTACATTGTATAAAGAAGCACTCCGGCTACGTCCAGGTGACTGTCTCCTATGTAGCTGCCTAATCATTATATGTAGCATCAGGGTACACTGTATAAAGAAGTACTCCGGCTACGTCCAGGTGACTGTCTCCTATGTAGCTGCCTAATCATTATATGTAGCATAAGGACACACTGTATAAAGAAGTACTCCGGCTAAGTCCAGGTGACTGTCTCCTATGTAGCTGCCTAATCATTATATGTAGCATCAGGATACACTGTATAAAGAAGTACTCCGGCTACGTCCAGGTGACTGTCTCTCCTATGTAGCTGCCTAATCATTATATGTAGCATAAGGACACACTGTATAAACAAGCACTCCGGCTACGTCCAGGTGACTGTCTCCTATCTAGCTGCCTAACCATTATATGTAGCATCAGGATACACTGTATAAAGAAGTACTCCGGCTACGTCCAGGTGACTGTCTCCTATGTAGCTGCCTAATCATTATATGTAGCATAAGGACACACTGTATAAAGAAGTACTCCGGCTAAGTCCAGGTGACTGTCTCCTATCTAGCTGCCTAATCATTATATGTAGCATCAGGGTACACTTTATAAAGAAGTACTCCGGCTACGTCCAGGTGACTGTCTCTCCTATGTAGCTGCCTAATCATTATATGTAGCATCAGGGTACACTGTATTAAGAAGTACTCCGGCTACGTCCAGGTGACTATCTCCTATGTAACTGCTTAATCATATGTAGCATCAGGGTACACTGTATAAAGAAGTACTCCGGCTACATCCAGGTGAATGTCTCCTATGTAGCTGCTTAATCATTATATGTGACATCAGGGTACACTGAGTACTCCGGTTACATCCAGGTGACTGTCTCCTATGTAGCTGCCTAATCATTATATGTAGCATCAGGATACACTGTATAAAGAAGTACTCCGGCTACGTCCAGGTGACTGTCTCCTATGTAGCTGCCTAATCATTATATGTAGCATAAGGATACACTGTATAAAGAAGTACTCCGGCTACGTCCAGGTGACTGTCTCCTATGTAGCTGCCTAATCATTATATGTAGCATCAGGATACACTGTATAAAGAAGTACTCCGGCTACATCCAGGTGACTGTCTCCTATGTAACTGCCTAATCATTATATGTAGCATCAGGGTACATTGTATAAAGAAGCACTCCGGCTAAGTCCAGGTGACTGTCTCCTATGTAGCTGCTTAATCATATGTAGCATCAGGGTACACTGTATAAAGAAGTACTCCGGCTACGTCCAGGTGACTGTCTCCTATGTAGCTGCCTAATCATTATATGTAGCATCAGGATACACTGTATAAAGAAGTACTCCGGCTACATCCAGGTGACTGTCTCCTATGTAGCTGCCTAATCATTATATGTAGCATCAGGATACACTGTATAAAGAAGTACTCCGGCTACTTCCAGGTGACTGTGTCCTATGTAGCTGCCTAATCATTATATGTAGCATCAGGGTACATTGTATAAAGAAGTACTCCGGCTACATCCAGGTGACTGTGTCCTATGTAGCTGCCTAATCATTATATGTAGCATAAGGATACACTGTATAAAGAAGTACTCCGGCTACATCCAGGTGACTGTCTCCTATGTAACTGCTTAATCATTATATGTAGCATCATGGTACACTGTATAAAGAAGTACTCCGGCTACATCCAGGTGACTGTCTCCTATGTAACTGCTTAATCATTATATGTAGCATCATGGTACACTGTATAAAGAAGTACTCCGGCTACGTCCAGGTGACTGTCTCCTATGTAGCTGCCTAATCATTATATGTAGCATCAGGGTACACTGTATAAAGAAGTACTCCGGCTACATCCAGGTGACTGTCTCCTATGTAGCTGCCTAATCATTATATGTAGCATAAGGATACACTGTATAAAGAAGTACTCCGGCTACATCCAGGTGACTGTCTCCTATGTAGCTGCCTAATCATTATATGTAGCATAAGGATACACTGTATAAAGAAGTACTCCGGCTACATCCAGGTGACTGTCTCCTATGTAACTGCTTAATCATTATATGTGGCATCAGGGTACATTGTATAAACAAGCACTCCGGCTAAGTCCAGGTGACTGTCTCCTATGTAGCTGCTTAATCATATGTAGCATCAGGGTACACTGTATAAAGAAGTACTCCGGCTACGTCCAGGTGACTGTCTCCTATGTAGCTGCCTAATCATTATATGTAGCATAAGGATACACTGTATAAAGAAGTACTCGGACTACGTCCAGGTGACTGTCTCCTATGTAGCTGCCTAATCATTATATGTAGAATCAGGGTACATTGTATAAAGAAGTACTCCGGCTACGTCCAGGTGACTGTCTCCTATGTAACTGCTTAATCATTATATGTAGCATCAGAGTACACTGTATTAAGAAGTACTCCGGCTACGTCCAGGTGACTGTCTCCTATGTAACTGCTTAATCATTATATGAAGCATCAGGGTACACTGTATAAAGAAGTACTCCGGCTACGTCCAGGTGACTGTCTCTCCTATGTAGCTGCCTAATCATTATATGTAGCATCAGGATACACTGTATAAACAAGCACTCCGGCTACGTCCAGGTGACTGTCTCCTATATAGCTGCCTAACCATTATATGTAGCATAAGGATATACTGTATAAAGAAGTACTCCGGCTACATCCAGGTGACTGTCTCCTATGTAGCTGCCTAATCATTATATGTAGCATAAGGATATACTGTATAAAGAAGTACTCCGGCTACATCCAGGTGACTGTCTCCTATGTAACTGCTTAATCATTATATGTAGCATCATGGTACACTGTATAAAGAAGTACTCCGGCTACATCCAGGTGACTGTCTCCTATGTAACTGCTTAATCATTATATGTAGCATCATGGTACACTGTATAAAGAAGTACTCCGGCTACGTCCAGGTGACTGTCTCCTATGTAGCTGCCTAATCATTATATGTAGCATCAGGGTACACTGTATAAAGAAGTACTCCGGCTACATCCAGGTGACTGTCTCCTATGTAACTGCCTAATCATTATATGTAGCATCAGGGTACATTGTATAAAGAAGTACTCCGGCTACATCCAGGTGACTGTCTCCTATGTAGCTGCCTAATCATTATATGTAGCATCAGGATACACTGTATAAAGAAGTACTCCGGCTACGTCCAGGTGACTGTCTCCTATGTAGCTGCCTAATCATTATATGTAGCATCAGGGTACATTGTATAAAGAAGTACTCCGGCTACGTCCAGGTGACTGTCTCCTATGTAGCTGCCTAATCATTATATGTAGCATAAGGATACACTGTATAAAGAAGTACTCCGGCTACATCCAGGTGAATGTCTCCTATGTAGCTGCTTAATCATTATATGTGGCATCAGGGTACACTGAGTACTCCGGTTACATCCAGGTGACTGTCTCCTATGTAGCTGCCTAATCATTATATGTAGCATAAGGATATACTGTATAAAGAAGTACTCCGGCTACATCCAGGTGACTGTCTCCTATGTAACTGCTTAATCATTATATGTAGCATCATGGTACACTGTATAAAGAAGTACTCCGGCTACATCCAGGTGACTGTCTCCTATGTAACTGCCTAATCATTATATGTAGCATCAGGGTACATTGTATAAAGAAGTACTCCGGCTACATCCAGGTGACTGTCTCCTATGTAGCTGCCTAATCATTATATGTAGCATAAGGATACACTGTATAAAGAAGTACTCCGGCTACATCCAGGTGACTGTCTCCTATGTAACTGCCTAATCATTATATGTAGCATCAGGGTACATTGTATAAAGAAGTACTCCGGCTACATCCAGGTGACTGTCTCCTATGTAGCTGCCTAATCATTATATGTAGCATAAGGATACACTGTATAAAGAAGTACTCCGGCTACGTCCAGGTGACTGTCTCCTATGTAGCTGCCTAATCATTATATGTAGCATCAGGATACACTGTATAAAGAAGTACTCCGGCTACGTCCAGGTGACTGTCTCTCCTATGTAGCTGCCTAATCATTATATGTAGCATAAGGACACACTGTATAAAGAAGTACTCCGGCTACGTCCAGGTGACTGTCTCCTATCTAGCTGCCTAATCATTATATGTAGCATCAGAGTACACTGTATAAACAAGCACTCCGGCTACGTCCAGGTGACTGTCTCCTATATAGCTGCCTAACCATTATATGTAGCATCAGGATACACTGTATAAAGAAGTACTCCGGCTACGTCCAGGTGACTGTCTCCTATGTAGCTGCCTAATCATTATATGTAGCATAAGGACACACTGTATAAAGAAGTACTCCGGCTAAGTCCAGGTGACTGTCTCCTATGTAGCTGCCTAATCATTATATGTAGCATCAGGATACACTGTATAAAGAAGTACTCCGGCTACGTCCAGGTGACTGTCTCCTATCTAGCTGCCTAATCATTATATGTAGCATCAGGGTACACTTTATAAAGAAGTACTCCGGCTACGTCCAGGTGACTGTCTCTCCTATGTAGCTGCCTAATCATTATATGTAGCATCAGGGTACACTGTATTAAGAAGTACTCCGGCTACGTCCAGGTGACTATCTCCTATGTAACTGCTTAATCATATGTAGCATCAGGGTACACTGTATAAAGAAGTACTCCGGCTACATCCAGGTGAATGTCTCCTATGTAGCTGCTTAATCATTATATGTGACATCAGGGTACACTGAGTACTCCGGTTACATCCAGGTGACTGTCTCCTATGTAGCTGCCTAATCATTATATGTAGCATCAGGATACACTGTATAAAGAAGTACTCCGGCTACGTCCAGGTGACTGTCTCCTATGTAGCTGCCTAATCATTATATGTAGCATAAGGATACACTGTATAAAGAAGTACTCCGGCTACGTCCAGGTGACTGTCTCCTATGTAGCTGCCTAATCATTATATGTAGCATCAGGATACACTGTATAAAGAAGTACTCCGGCTACATCCAGGTGACTGTCTCCTATGTAACTGCCTAATCATTATATGTAGCATCAGGGTACATTGTATAAAGAAGCACTCCGGCTACGTCCAGGTGACTGTCTCCTATGTAGCTGCCTAATCATTATATGTAGCATCAGGGTACACTGTATAAAGAAGTACTCCGGCTACGTCCAGGTGACTGTCTCCTATGTAGCTGCCTAATCATTATATGTAGCATAAGGACACACTGTATAAAGAAGTACTCCGGCTAAGTCCAGGTGACTGTCTCCTATGTAGCTGCCTAATCATTATATGTAGCATCAGGATACACTGTATAAAGAAGTACTCCGGCTACGTCCAGGTGACTGTCTCTCCTATGTAGCTGCCTAATCATTATATGTAGCATAAGGACACACTGTATAAAGAAGTACTCCGGCTACGTCCAGGTGACTGTCTCCTATGTAGCTGCCTAATCATTATATGTAGCATCAGGATACATTGTATAAAGAAGTACTCCGGCTACGTCCAGGTGACTGTCTCCTATGTAGCTGCCTAATCATTATATGTAGCATCAGGGTACACTGTATAAAGAAGTACTCCGGCTACGTCCAGGTGACTGTCTCCTATGTAACTGCTTAATCATTATATGTAGCATCAGGGTACACTGTATTAAGAAGTACTCCGGCTACGTCCAGGTGACTGTCTCCTATGTAACTGCTTAATCATTATATGAAGCATCAGGGTACACTCTGTATAAAGAAGTACTCCGGCTACGTCCAGGTGACTGTCTCCTATGTAACTGCTTAATCATTATATGTAGCATCAGGGTACACTGTATTAAGAAGTACTCCGGCTACATCCAGGTGAATGTCTCCTATGTAGCTGCCTAATCATTATATGTAGCATCAGGATACACTGTATAAAGAAGTACTCCGGCTACGTCCAGGTGACTGTCTCCTATGTAACTGCTTAATCATTATATGAAGCATCAGGGTACACTGTATAAAGAAGTACTCCGGCTACGTCCAGGTGACTGTCTCCTATGTAGCTGCCTAATCATTATATGTAGCATAAGGACACACTGTATAAAGAAGTACTCCGGCTACGTCCAGGTGACTGTCTCCTATCTAGCTGCCTAATCATTATATGTAGCATCAGGGTACACTTTATAAAGAAGTACTCCGGCTACGTCCAGGTGACTGTCTCTCCTATGTAGCTGCCTAATCATTATATGTAGCATCAGGGTACACTGTATAAAGAAGTACTCCGGCTACGTCCAGGTGACTGTCTCTCCTATGTAGCTGCCTAATCATTATATGTAGCATAAGGACACACTGTATAAAGAAGTACTCCGGCTACGTCCAGGTGACTGTCTCCTATATAGCTGCCTAATCATTATATGTAGCATAAGGATACACTGTATAAAGAAGTACTCCGGCTACATCCAGGTGAATGTCTCCTATGTAGCTGCCTAATCATTATATGTAGCATAAGGATACACTGTATAAAGAAGTACTCCGGCTACGTCCAGGTGACTGTCTCCTATGTAGCTGCCTAATCATTATATGTAGCATCAGGATACACTGTATAAAGAAGTACTCCGGCTACATCCAGGTGACTGTCTCCTATGTAACTGCCTAATCATTATATGTAGCATCAGGGTACATTGTATAAAGATGTACTCCGGCTACATCCAGGTGACTATCTCCTATGTAGCTGCCTAATCATTATATGTAGCATCAGGGTACATTGTATAAAGATGTACTGCGGCTACATCCAGGTGACTGTCTCCTATGTAGCTGCCTAATCATTATATGTAGCATCAGGATACACTGTATAAAGAAGTACTCCGGCTACGTCCAGGTGACTGTCTCCTATGTAGCTGCCTAATCATTATATGTAGCATCAGGGTACATTGTATAAAGAAGTACTCCGGCTACATCCAGGTGACTGTCTCCTATGTAGCTGCCTAATCATTATATGTAGCATCAGGGTACATTGTATAAAGAAGTACTCCGGCTACATCCAGGTGACTGTCTCCTATGTAGCTGCCTAATCATTATATGTAGCATAAGGATACACTGTATAAAGAAGTACTCCGGCTACGTCCAGGTGACTGTCTCCTATGTAGCTGCCTAATCATTATATGTAGCATCAGGATACATTGTATAAAGAAGTACTCCGGCTACGTCCAGGTGACTGTCTCCTATGTAGCTGCCTAATCATTATATGTAGCATCAGGATACACTGTATAAAGAAGTACTCCGGCTACATCCAGGTGACTGTCTCCTATGTAGCTGCCTAATCATTATATGTAGCATCAGGATACACTGTATAAAGAAATACTCCGGCTACGTCCAGGTGACTGTCTCCTATGTAGCTGCCTAATCATTATATGTAGCATAAGGATACACTGTATAAAGAAGTACTCCGGCTACGTCCAGGTGACTGTCTCCTATGTAGCTGCCTAATCATTATATGTAGCATCAGGATACATTGTATAAAGAAGTACTCCGGCTACGTCCAGGTGACTGTCTCCTATGTAGCTGCCTAATCATTATATGTAGCATAAGGATACACTGTATAAAGAAGTACTCGGGCTACGTCCAGGTGACTGTCTCCTACGTAGCTGCCTAATCATTATATGTAGCATCAGGGTACACTG
The DNA here is from genome assembly GCF_028390025.1 of Pseudophryne corroboree. Taxonomy (NCBI): domain Eukaryota; kingdom Metazoa; phylum Chordata; class Amphibia; order Anura; family Myobatrachidae; genus Pseudophryne; species Pseudophryne corroboree. The sequence goes on from NC_086451.1 coordinate 457,487,572, forward strand.
TATAAAGAAGTACTCCGGCTACGTCCAGGTGACTGTCTCCTATGTAACTGCTTAATCATTATATGAAGCATCAGGGTACACTGTATAAAGAAGTACTCCGGCTACATCCAGGTGACTGTCTCCTATGTAGCTGCCGAATCATTATATGTAGCATAAGGACACACTGTATAAAGAAGTACTCCAGCTACGTCCAGGTGACTGTCTCCTATGTAGCTGCCTAATCATTATATGTAGCATCAGGGTACACTTTATAAAGAAGTACTCCGGCTACGTCCAGGTGACTGTCTCTCCTATGTAGCTGCTTAATCATTATATGAAGCATCAGGGTACACTGGATAAAGAAGTACTCCGGCTACGTCCAGGTGACTGTCTCCTATGTAGCTGCCTAATCATTATATGTAGCATCAGGATACACTGTATAAATAAGTACTCCGGCTACATCCAGGTGAATGTCTCCTATGTAGCTGCTTAATCATTATATGTGGCATCAGGGTACACTGAGTACTCCGGCTACATCCAGGTGACTGTCTCCTATGTAGCTGCCTAATCATTATATGTAGCATCAGGATACACTGTATAAAGAAGTACTCCGGCTACGTCCAGGTGACTGTCTCCTATGTAGCTGCCTAATCATTATATGTAGCATCAGGATACACTGTATAAAGAAGTACTCCGGCTACGCCCAGGTGACTGTCTCCTATGTAGCTGCCTAATCATTATATGTAGCATAAGGATACACTGTATAAAGAAGTACTCCGGCTACGTCCAGGTGACTATCTCCTATGTACCTGCCTAATCATTATATGTAGCATCAGGATACATTGTATAAAGAAGTACTCGGGCTACGTCCAGGTGACTGTCTCCTATGTAACTGCTTAATCATTATATGTAGCATCAGGGTACACTGTATTAAGAAGTACTCCGGCTACGTCCAGTTGACTGTCTCCTATCTAGCTGCCTAATCATTATATGTAGCATCAGGGTACACTGTATAAACAAGCACTCCGGCTACGTCCAGGTGACTGTCTCTCCTATGTAGCTGCCTAATCATTATATGTAGCATAAGAACACACTGTATAAAGAAGTACTCCGGCTACGTCCAGGTGACTGTCTCCTATCTAGCTGCCTAATCATTATATGTAGCATCAGAGTACACTGTATAAACAAGCACTCCGGCTACGTCCAGGTGACTGTCTCCTATATAGCTGCCTAACCATTATATGTAGCATCAGGATACACTGTATAAAGAAGTACTCCGGCTACGTCCAGGTGACTGTCTCCTATGTAGCTGCCTAATCATTATATGTAGCATAAGGACACACTGTATAAAGAAGTACTCCGGCTACGTCCAGGTGACTGTCTCTCCTATGTAGCTGCCTAATCATTATATGTAGCATCAGGGTACACTGTATTAAAAAGTACTCCGGCTACGTCCAGGTGACTATCTCCTATGTAACTGCTTAATCATATGTAGCATCAGGGTACACTGTATAAAGAAGTACTCCGGCTACATCCAGGTGAATGTCTCCTATGTAGCTGCTTAATCATTATATGTGACATCAGGGTACACTGAGTACTCCGGTTACATCCAGGTGACTGTCTCCTATGTAGCTGCCTAATCATTATATGTAGCATCAGGATACACTGTATAAAGAATTACTCCGGCTACGTCCAGATGACTGTCTCCTATGTAGCTGCCTAATCATTATATGTAGCATCAGGATACACTGTATAAAGAAGTACTCCGGCTACATCCAGGTGACTGTCTCCTATGTAACTGCCTAATCATTATATGTAGCATCAGGGTACATTGTATAAAGAAGCACTCCGGCTACGTCCAGGTGACTGTCTCCTATGTAGCTGCCTAATCATTATATGTAGCATCAGGGTACACTGTATAAAGAAGTACTCCGGCTACGTCCAGGTGACTGTCTCCTATGTAGCTGCCTAATCATTATATGTAGCATCAGGGTACATTGTATAAAGAAGTACTCCGGCTACATCCAGGTGACTGTCTCCTATGTAGCTGCCTAATCATTATATGTAGCATCAGGGTACACTGTATAAAGAAGTACTCCGGCTACGTCCAGGTGACTGTCTCCTATGTAGCTGCCTAATCATTATATGTAGCATCAGGATACACTGTATAAAGAAGTACTCCGGCTACATCCAGGTGACTGTCTCCTATGTAGCTGCCTAATCATTATATGTAGCATCAGGATACACTGTATAAAGAAGTACTCCGGCTACGTCCAGGTGACTGTCTCCTATGTAGCTGCCTAATCATTATATGTAGCATCAGGATACATTGTATAAAGAAGTACTCCGGCTACGTCCAGGTGACTGTCTCCTATGTAGCTGCCTAATCATTATATATAGCATAAGGATACACTGTATAAAGAAGTACTCGGGCTACGTCCAGGTGACTGTCTCCTATGTAGCTGCCTAATCATTATATGTAGCATCAGGGTACACTGTATAAAGAAGTACTCCGGCTACGTCCAGGTGACTGTCTCCTATGTAACTGCTTAATCATTATATGTAGCATCAGGGTACACTGTATTAAGAAGTACTCCGGCTACGTCCAGGTGACTGTCTCCTATGTAGCTGCCTAATCATTATATGTAGCATAAGGATACACTGTATAAAGAAGTACTCCGGCTACATCCAGGTGAATGTCTCCTATGTAGCTGCCTAATCATTATATGTAGCATCAGGATACACTGTATAAAGAAGTACTCCGGCTACGTCCAGGTGACTGTCTCCTATGTAGCTGCCTAATCATTATATGTAGCATCAGGGTACACTGTATAAAGAAGTACTCCGGCTACGTCCAGGTGACTGTCTCCTATGTAACTGCTTAATCATTATATGAAGCATCAGGGTACACTGTATAAAGAAGTACTCCGGCTACGTCCAGGTGACTGTCTCTCCTATGTAGCTGCCTAATCATTATATGTAGCATCAGGGTACACTGTATAAACAAGCACTCCGGCTACGTCCAGGTGACTGTCTCCTTTATAGCTGCCTAACCATTATATGTAGCATCAGGATACACTGTATAAGGAAGTACTCCGGCTACGTCCAGGTGACTGTCTCCTATGTAGCTGCCTAATCATTATATGTAGCATCAGGGTACATTGTATAAAGATGTACTCCGGCTACATCCAGGTGACTGTCTCCTATGTAGCTGCCTAATCATTATATGTAGCATCAGGATACACTGTATAAAGAAGTACTCCAGCTACGTCCAGGTGACTGTCTCCTATGTAGCTGCCTAATCATTATATGTAGCATCAGGGTACACTGTATAAAGAAGTACTCCGGCTACGTCCAGGTGACTGTCTCCTATGTAACTGCTTAATCATATGTAGCATCAGGGTACACTGTATAAAGAAGTACTCCGGCTACATCCAGGTGAATGTCTCCTATGTAGCTGCCTAATCATTATATGTAGCATAAGGATATACTGTATAAAGAAGTACTCCGGCTACGTCCAGGTGACTGTCTCCTATGTAGCTGCCTAATCATTATATGTAGCATCAGGATACACTGTATAAAGAAGTACTCCGGCTACGTCCAGGTGACTGTCTCCTATGTAGCTGCCTAATCATTATATGTAGCATAAGGATACACTGTATAAAGAAGTACTCCGGCTACGTCCAGGTGACTGTCTCCTATGTAGCTGCCTAATCATTATATGTAGCATCAGGATACACTGTATAAAGAAGTACTCCGGCTACATCCAGGTGACTGTCTCCTATGTAACTGCCTAATCATTATATGTAGCATCAGGGTACATTGTATAAAGATGTACTCCGGCTACATCCAGGTGACTGTCTCCTATGTAGCTGCCTAATCATTATATGTAGCATCAGGGTACATTGTATAAAGATGTACTCCGGCTACATCCAGGTGACTGTCTCCTATGTAGCTGCCTAATCATTATATGTAGCATCAGGGTACACTGTATAAAGAAGTACTCCGGCTACGTCCAGGTGACTGTCTCCTATGTAGCTGCCTAATCATTATATGTAGCATAAGGATACACTGTATAAAGAAGTACTCCGGCTACATCCAGGTGACTGTCTCCTATGTAACTGCTTAATCATTATATGTAGCATCAGGGTACACTGTATAAATAAGTACTCCGGCTACATCCAGGTGAATGTCTCCTATGTAGCTGCTTAATCATTATATGTGGCATCAGGGTACATTGTATAAACAAGCACTCCGGCTACGTCCAGGTGACTGTCTCCTATGTAGCTGCCTAATCATTATATGTAGCATCAGGGTACACTGTATAAAGAAGTACTCCGGCTACGTCCAGGTGACTGTCTCCTATGTAGCTGCCTAATCATTATATGTAGCATCAGGATACACTGTATAAAGAAGTACTCCGGCTACATCCAGGTGACTGTCTCCTATGTAGCTGCCTAATCATTATATGTAGCATCAGGATACACTGTATAAAGAAGTACTCCGGCTACGTCCAGGTGACTGTCTCCTATGTAGCTGCCTAATCATTATATGTAGCATAAGGATACACTGTATAAAGAAGTACTCCGGCTACGTCCAGGTGACTGTCTCCTATGTAGCTGCCTAATCATTATATGTAGCATCAGGATACATTGTATAAAGAAGTACTCCGGCTACGTCCAGGTGACTGTCTCCTATGTAGCTGCCTAATCATTATATGTAGCATAAGGATACACTATATAAAGAAGTACTCGGGCTACGTCCAGGTGACTGTCTCCTATGTAGCTGCCTAATCATTATATGTAGCATCAGGGTACACTGTATAAAGAAGTACTCCGGCTACGTCCAGGTGACTGTCTCCTATGTAACTGCTTAATCATTATATGTAGCATCAGGGTACACTGTATTAAGAAGTACTCCGGCTACGTCCAGGTGACTGTCTCCTATGTAATTGCTTAATCATTATATGAAGCATCAGGGTACACTGTATAAAGAAGTACTCCGGCTACATCCAGGTGACTGTCTCCTATGTAGCTGCCTAATCATTATATGTAGCATAAGGACACACTGTATAAAGAAGTACTCCAGCTACGTCCAGGTGACTGTCTCCTATGTAGCTGCCTAATCATTATATGTAGCATCAGGGTACACTTTATAAAGAAGTACTCCGGCTACGTCCAGGTGACTGTCTCTCCTATGTAGCTGCCTAATCATTATATGTAGCATCAGGGTACACTGTACTAAGAAGTACTCCGGCTACGTCCAGGTGACTGTCTCCTATGTAGCTGCTTAATCATTATATGTAGCATCAGGGTACACTGTATAAAGAAGTACTCCGGCTATATCCAGGTGACTGTCTCCTATGTAGCTGCTTAATCATTATATGAAGCATCAGGGTACACTGGATAAAGAAGTACTCCGGCTACATCCAGGTGAATGTCTCCTATGTATCTGCTTAATCATTATATGTGGCATCAGGGTACACTGAGTACTCCGGCTACATCCAGGTGACTGCCTCCTATGTAGCTGCCTAATCATTATATGTAGCATCAGGATACATTGTATAAAGAAGTACTCGGGCTACGTCCAGGTGACTGTCTCCTATGTAACTGCTTAATCATTATATGTAGCATCAGGGTACACTGTATTAAGAAGTACTCCGGCTACGTCCAGGTGACTGTCTTCTATGTAACTGCTTAATCATTATATGAAGCATCAGGGTACACTGTATAAAGAAGTACTCCGGCTACGTCCAGGTGACTGTCTCCTATCTAGCTGCCTAATCATTATATGTAGCATCAGGGTACACTGTATAAACAAGCACTCCGGCTACGTCCAGGTGACTGTCTCCTATATAGCTGCCTAACCATTATATGTAGCATAAGGATACACTGTATAAAGAAGTACTCCGGCTACGTCCAGGTGACTGTCTCCTATGTAGCTGCCTAATCATTATATGTAGCATAAGGACACACTGTATAAAGAAGTACTCCGGCTACGTCCAGGTGACTATCTCCTATCTAGCTGCCTAATCATTATATGTAGCATCAGGGTACACTGTATAAACAAGCACTCCGGCTACGTCCAGGTGACTGTCTCCTATGTAGCTGCTTAATCATATGTAGCATCAGGGTACACTGTATAAAGAAGTACTCCGGCTATATCCAGGTGACTGTCTCATATGTAGTTGCTTAATCATTATATGAAGCATCAGGGTACACTGGATAAAGAAGTACTCCGGCTACGTCCAGGAGACTGTCTCCTATGTAGCTGCTTAATCATTATATGTAGCATCAGGGTACACTGTATAAAGAAGTACTCCGGCTACGTCCAGGTGACTGTCTCCTATCTAGCTGCCTAATCATTATATGTAGCATCAGGGTACACTGTATAAACAAGCACTCCGGCTACGTCCAGGTGACTGTCTCCTATGTAGCTGCTTAATCATATGTAGCATCAGGGTACACTGTATAAAGAAGTACTCCGGCTATATCCAGGTGACTGTCTCCTATGTAGCTGCTTAATCATTATATGTAGCATCAGGGTACACTGTATAAAGAAGTACTCCGGCTACGTCCAGGTGACTGTCTCCTATGTAGCTGCCTAATCATTATATGTAGCATAAGGATACACTGTATAAAGAAGTACTCCGGCTACGTCCAGGTGACTGTCTCCTATGTAGCTGCCTAATCATTATATGTAGCATAAGGATACACTGTATAAAGAAGTACTCCGGCTACGTCCAGGTGACTGTCTCCTATGTAGCTGCCTAATCATTATATGTAGCATCAGGATACACTGTATAAAGAAGTACTCCGGCTACGTCCAGGTGACTGTCTCCTATGTAGCTGCCTAATCATTATATGTAGCATAAGGATACACTGTATAAAGAAGTACTCCGGCTACGTCCAGGTGACTGTCTCCTATGTAGCTGCCTAATCATTATATGTAGCATAAGGATACACTGTATAAAGAAGTACTCCGGCTATATCCAGGTGACTGTCTCATATGTAGTTGCTTAATCATTATATGAAGCATCAGGGTACACTGGATAAAGAAGTACTCCGGCTACGTCCAGGAGACTGTCTCCTATGTAGCTGCTTAATCATTATATGTAGCATCAGGGTACACTGTATAAAGAAGTACTCCGGCTACGTCCAGGTGACTGTCTCCTATGTAGCTGCTTAATCATATGTAGCATCAGGGTACACTGTATAAAGAAGTACTCCGGCTACGTCCAGGTGACTGTCTCTCCTATGTAGCTGCCTAATCATTATATGTAGCATAAGGACACACTGTATAAAGAAGTACTCCGGCTACGTCCACGTGACTGTCTCCTATCTAGCTGCCTAATCATTATATGTAGCATCAGGGTACACTGTATAAACAAGCACTCCGGCTACGTCCAGGTGACTGTCTCCTATGTAGCTGCTTAATCATTATATGTAGCATCAGGGTACACTGTATAAATAAGTACTCCGGCTACGTCCAGGTGACTATCTCCTATGTAGCTGCTTAATCATATGTAGCATCAGGGTACACTGTATAAAGAAGTACTCCGGCTATATCCAGGTGACTGTCTCCTATGTAGCTGCTTAATCATTATATGAAGCATCAGGGTACACTGGATAAAGAAGTACTCCGGCTACGTCCAGGTGACTGTCTCTCCTATGTAGCTGCCTAATCATTATATGTAGCATCAGGGTACACTGTATAAAGAAGTACTCCGGCTACGTCCAGGTGAATGTCTCCTATGTTTAGTCATTATATGTAGCATCAGGGTACACTACTGTATAACGAAGTACTCCGGCTAAGTACAGGTGACTGTCTCCTATGTAGCTGCCTAATAATAATAATAATAATAAATTTTATTTATATAGCGCTCTTTCTCCAATAGGACTCAAGGCGCTTAACAGATACATAGCATAATATAGTACAGAAAATAATGAAGTACAGAACAGATTTTCATAAAATACAGAAGCATGAAGATACTAAAGGGACATTATGGAAATGCTGAGTAAACAGGAAAGTCTTGAGTCTACTTTTGAAGGATTCTGTAGTTGGGGCCTCTCGCACTGTGCGGGGAAGTGAGTTCCATAGAGTCGGAGCCGCATGACTAAAAGCTCCGCCCCCAGATGAATTACGGGAGATTCTAGGTACTGCTGAAAGTCCTTCATCTACAGATCGCAGTAATCGAGTGGGGCAGTATGGGATCAGAAGCTGTTTCAGGTACCTTGGGCCCTGGTCATGTAATGCTTTGAAGCTCAGTAAGCCAATCTTGAAGATGATTCGCCATCTTACAGGCAGCCAGTGAAGGGAGTAGAGGATGGGTGTTATGTGGCTAGAACGGGGCTGGTCGGTTAACAGCCTGGCAGCTGTGTTTTGCACCAGCTGTAAGCGGTGCAATTCTTTTGCTGGGAGACCATGGTAGAGGGCATTACCGTAGTCTAATCGAGATGATACAAATGCATCTATGACTTTTGGCAGATCATCTGAGGTGAAAGAATGAGGATTTGATTGTGGCTGATATCTGATGTTTAAGTGTCAAGCCACCATCCAGGACAACGCCAAGATTCCGTGGTTTGTAATTCTGAATCCCCGAGTTTAAGTCCAGTTGGTTGGCTATGCTGCAGTCTTGTCCTTTGATGTTGCGGTCCTATCATAAGGGCCTCTGTTTTATCCGTGTTCAGTCACAGCCAACTGGCACTCATCAACTCCTGGAGCTCAGCTAGACAGCCATTTAGGGTTGTTATTGGGTTATCAGTGCCGGAGCAAAGGACAAGTACAGTTGTGTATCGTCTGCATAACAGTGGTAGACTAGCCCATGGCGCCTGATTATTTCACCCAATGGGAGCATGTATACTGCAAACAGCATGGGGGATAGTATGGAACCTTGTGGGACACCACATGGCAATGGCACTGGTTTTGATGAGTATAATCCAGACGATACTCTCTGTGACCTGCCTGTGAGAAATTATTTGAACCAGCTTAGGACTGTGCCATCCAGTCCACAGGTATCAAATGTTGCAGAGAGATCCAGAAGGATTAATATTGAACAGTCACCTCTGTCTCTTGTCATCAGAAGATCATTTAAAACACACACACTAGGGCTGTTTCAGTGCTATGTCTTCTCCTGAATCCTGATTGGAATGGATCATAAATATCGTGGGTTATCAGGCGGGTTTCCAGTTGATTTGCAACCACTTTCTCAATAACCTTTCCTAGAAAAGGAAGGTTTGAAGTTTGTCATGCAGTCGTGATCTAAATTAGGTTTTTTAAGAAGAGGTCTAACAATTGCTTCCATTGTATGTAGCTTCAGGGTACACTGTATAAAGAAGTACTCCGGCTAAGTAAAGGTGAATGTCTCCTATACTTAGGTATTGTATGTAGCATCAGGGTACATTCTATATAGAAGCACTCCGGCTACATCCTGACCATGTGACTGTCTTTTATGCTTAGTCCTTGTATTATATGTGTGGTACCCAGGGTGTCTTGGTCAACACTGATAAGGTAGGTGTAGATGGCACTTGACAGCTGAGACGGCAGCTTCAGAAGCTTATCCACCTCAGGCTGTAGCAGAGAGGCTAGTCTCGTATACACAGTGAAATGACAAAAAGTGACAGCTTTGATAAATAAAATAATCAAGTAGACTTATTAAAGGGGGGTATAAAAGGATGTTGGTCTAGGGAAAGTCACTGCACCAGGGCAAGTCACTCACTAATGATAACCATACATATGACAGGCAATTCAGCACAAATTGTATATGACACGTGTAACACAGTAGTTTGCAATACAGTAGTAAATAAGCATTGGTCAATAACTCTTTCTAATAGATAGCTTATTTTTGGCTATAAGTAGGAAAAATGCAGTTTCTCAGTTGCTTCAATACACTCAATGTTTTAACACACAATACCCTTCCCAAAACACACGCATAATGAAATAGCAAAACATTCATTTCATTTTAAAGTGAACACAAAGTTATGTCATTGGAGTAGTCTCTTGCTAGGTGGTCACTGTCCACGATAGGCAAACGTAGTAGGATTAGTATCTGCTGGTCTTTCCTGATTCCAGAGAACAATAGCTTTGACTTTCCAGTCATAAAGCACTATAAACACAGTTGCACTTTCAGTAGCACACTTATCTTAAGCATCATTAGTATCAGAAGCTCAGTTCCAAAGTGCACTTTAATCAGCTTATAGCTCACAAAATGACTTCCTCTCTTTATACTAAGACTCAGTCACTAGTTTGATAGTAACTCAAACTACACGTTGTCAGCACATTCGGATCTCTAGCTCAGTTTTTTGTAAATGTTCGAGTTCCTCAGACCTTTCAATTTAATTTCAGTATGCTTTCAACATGTTCTCAATATGTTTGTGACAGGGAAGCTTCCCTTTTTAACAGCTTTAACTCTCTGCTGCTGCTCCCAATGTTGTTTCAAGATCTCAGCCTCACTTCTGCTGTTGTCCCCTGTGCATCATCGGTGGGCATTCAATGGCCCTTTGCACTTGTCATCACTTCAGCGCTGTTGTTTGCCCAGTATCTCTCTTCAGACTAGTGGCACCTCACCCCTGCTGCACGTCACAGCATCCATCAGTCTCCACTGTACATATGCAACCATTGAAATCCTTCTCTGTTGCCAACTTTTCTCTTTTTGGGATGTTGCAGTTCCACCTAGTGGCAGCCTCCTAAATTACAGTGTCCATTGACTCCTATAGAGCCAAAGGTATCAGATCTGTAGCATCAGGGTACATTCTGTAAAGAAGCACTTGAGCTAATTAACCCTAAGATGCCTGAAATTGCCATATGTTTTCATAGACTTACATACAGATTTGTTGTCTTCGTGCACCCTTTTGTATGCAGCATTATTCTTGTAGAAAATTAATTTTATATTGAAACTAGCTGTTCTACCCGTTATTCTCACAGGAGTTTCTGTTTTTCACGGTTGTAAATATAAATGAGTGTTAAAAATTTGGTCAATCTATAGAGCTGTAAATTTGAGGCGTCTTAATGTAAGTAAATATTAATCCATGGTTCTTGGCGTTACCCGAGGAGCACCCGTAGCAGATACGGTAAAAAGTGATAGGAACATTTTTGTAGTTTATTAAATTCTACACACTGGAGGTGCAATCCAAATTTTTATCCGATTGTCCGTTTGGGCGTTCTCGTTCATGCAACGCAAGCCACGCATCAGTAATGATGTCATTATGTCAACCCTCTTTTCACCCCCTTAGGGAGGTTTATTAAAATTCTAAATACATAGTTTTCCTAGTTCCCACCTGAAGAATACCTATGTTACATTTCATCTTTCTAACATATCGGGAAGTAAGAGAATGAGTGAGGACTTTCGTATGTGTACTATATAATCATAATTTCAGTCCTCTCTCTCTCTCTCTCTCTCTCTATATATATATATATATATATATATATATATATATATATATATATATATAACTGAAATTATGATTATATAGTTTATGTCAGGTAAATTTTATTGGAAATGCTAAGTGCACGGACAAATATAAATATAAAGTGATATCGTCTATATAATATTACAAAGCCCGGTATCTGCGCAGTGAGAGTCGGATGTTGGCGTCAGAATAGGAGAGTGACACAGGATTAAAAAAAGGGAAAGAGACAGGGAAAGAGTGGGTGGGGGAGAGAGACATTGCCGGCCCCAAACAAGTTGATGCCCTAGGCAAGATTTTTGCTGGTGCCCCCTAGCACCGCTGCTAGTCCCGCCTCTGACCCAGCACCCCTCTCTTGGCACGGCACCCATCAGCCCTCACCCATAGCAATTCACAATTTGGTGCCCTGTGCCAGCAAGTACATTGGCACCCGTCCCCCACCACCCCATATTTTAAATAGGGATAAAAGGGGGCATGTTCTTGCTGGGAAGGGAAGTGGCCACACAATAGTACCCCCAATTCAAATTATGCCACACAGTAGTGCCCCTTATTCATGTTACGTCACACAGTAGTGTCCGTTTTTCACATTACACCACACCGTATTGCTCCCTATTCACATTACACCACACCGTATTGCTCCCTATTCACATTACACCACACCGTATTGCTCCCTATTCACATTACACCACACCGTATTGCTCCCTATTCACATTACACCACACCGTATTGCTCCCTATTCACATTACACCACACAGTTGTACCCTTTATATATGTTACGACACACAGTAGTGCCCATTAGACGCATAATGCCACACAGTAATTTCGCCCCTTATACACATAAGGCCACACAGTAATGTCCCTTACACATATGCCACACATAAAAAGATAGGGAGAGAAAAGGGTGTTGCACTGTACTGGCATAGTACAGTACAGTACAATACAATACCCTTTTCTCTCTGTGGGGAGATGTACTAAGCCATGGAGAGAGGGAGATAATGTACCAGCAATCGGCTCCTAAATGCCATTTTACAGGTTGTGTTTGATAAATGACAGGAGCAGATTGGTAGTTTATCTCTCTCCACTTTATCACTCGCCAAGGCATAGTACACCCCCCACCCACCCACGCCCTATAACTGTAATTGATTGATAGATAATACGGGGTCTGAAGACCTAATTTTGAGACTCGATAGGATAATTGGCGCTGCTTTCTGTTCTCCTGGAATACGTATGCCACACAGTAATGCCCCTTACACATATGCCACACATTATTACACCCCAACCTTATTGGTTGGTACTTTATCTCTCTCCAATATTTGTTACATCTCCCCCAGTGATGATATATTTTATGAAGTGATATTATAGTTAGTACGTCTTGTATATAGTTAGTATAATTTAGTCGTGTTTTACTGAGTTTGTATTTGTTTTTCAAGGAGAAATTCTTTAGAGAAAATGAGCACTTCCCAGGACGGAAGAAGAAACTATGGACCTAGTGGAGCTAAAGTTGATACGCTGACTGTTCCTGTCCGGGCCAGGGATTACCACCACTCGGATTCTGATGGAGTAGGTTGATATATCCAATGCTCTATACAAGACCATAGCCAGAACTTTGTGGGCCCCATAGCGACCAACTAACCAAGCTGGGGTGGGATCAAGGGCCTATAAATATTATAACTTCTTTGAGACTGGAAAGTTCCCAATAAAATGTGCCCAGTCTCCTCAGGAAAACCAACCAACCCTGGCTGCCTGTAGAATACAAACATAGAAGAATGTCCCTCTTTAGATTCTGAAGAACATGTCTCCATGAAACCTTCTGGCCTTGTTTCGATGGTTTTATTCTCCCTCAGCCCTCCTCTCGTCACAGTAAATCTATTTTCTAATATCTGAATCTCTTTGTCTCCCCCATTACACATTTTCCTTGAGGAGAAACCACCCTGCTTTGCTGTCGCGTCATTAATTGGCGGCGGGTGGGCTGGGAGTCGGAGTTTTGGGAATTTGTTGTTCTTGAAGAACCAAAAATTCCTAATTTTGCTGTCAAAAAGTTTCCACTCCTTTGTAAATCATTATGGTATCTTGCAGTTTCCTTCTTTCTGTAAATGTGGGTGTTTTGTAGGGTTTTAGCTGCTGATCCTCAGCTGGGCTTTGGGCTGCTTTGTACATACAATGCCTCCGTCGTGTGTACCCATGGCACCGTGATATGATGTTGTACGAGTATTTAATTCCTGGAAAAGACTTGTCATTACGCCTAATGTGACTGATATGTTTGTCCAGTCAACAGAAACGTCTTCATCTTACTGTACATCGCTGCTGGGGAAATGAAGGCAAACAAGCCATGGAGAGATTAGTAGCGGGGAAGGCTGTGTATTACGTCTAGGTGATTAGTATTACAATGAGTGAATGTGACTGATAGCAGCGTGTACAGTATACACACTATAAAGACAGCTGCATTGGTCTACACACCCTCCTTTATTATTACGCTAGCTGCAGTACCCACTCCGCTTGGGTGGAAGGGGTCTATTTACTAAGTCTTAGCTGGAGATAAAGTACCAGCCAATCAGCGCCTGACGTGTCACAGGCTGGGTTTAAAAAATGTCAGTTAGGAGCTGGTTGGTTGGGACAAGACCCCTAAGTTGGTGATAACAGTAGTCAGTTACCTAGGGTTTTGGAATTTTGGTATTGTATAGGGGAACGTGGAGGGTGTTACGACGCTTACCTACAAATGTGCTGCGATGTTATGATCAGTTGCTATTGAGACTGCCGACATGCCAAGAGCAGTGCAGGGGACACCTTCCCTCAGAGCCCCGCCCACAGTGCCCTGACGACCAATCGGTTAGTATTGAGGCACATATGCCTGTCGCTACCGATTTGCTGAGATTAGTGCATGGAACCCCTCCCCACGGAGCCCCGTCCACATCCCCCCGACATCCGATCGTGATGATACTTAGCCTAAAACCTGGGAAAACTACCTACACAATGATGAAAACCGCATCGCAATTGGTTGAGTGGTTTCAGAGATGATTGCAATCAGACAAACAAACAGACGCTCTCATCTATAAGATGTATAGATAGATAAATGATGATACACTACTGTGACTGACTAGATAATACGCAAAGCGCAGGCGCGCACTTTGGGGCTGTTAGCATCTTTTTCCGCAGTTGCCTCTGACTCTACAAGGGCTGAGACGCCCACTTCTAGCAACAGTGAACCTTGCGGCGGCCACATGTTAGGTGCTGAGTCTCCATTAGAATACGGCATCCAAGGTGATCGATAATGCGCATGTAACCACTTCATTGATACGTCCATAAGACGGTACATCTCCGGTCTTCCGGTTAGCCCACCACGCCACCTCCCAGTCATGATCAGGCAAATGTAATACATTTCTAAGATCATGCGTCTCGGTTGCACCTATGTGCACAAACTCTGGACGTAGGTTCGGTGCAGCTTAGATGTATGCACAGTAGAAAATAATTTCTCGACCGCGTCTGACATTGTCATTGCATGCCACTCGGAATCAGGCCCTTTAAGCAGCGAGACCATCTCCCTACACACAGCCAGCGCCTTTTATATAATTCATTAATTAGGGCGTGCGGATAAAAATCCCCCGTCTTAGGGGCTGATTTATCAATGAGTTTTATCATATGCAATGAGTTTTATTGGCTGTAGCACCATTTATTATACAAAACGGGTTTTAAAACTGATTGAGTATGCTAAAACTCATTGATAAATCAGCCCCATAGTGTATTATTTTCTAGGCTTGAGGTTTCCTTAATTTTGGCCGAGCGCGACACCAAACTAATGGACCCTACACATTTGCCGATAACGATGATCAATATCCTTTAAAAAATGAACGATAAATCATTCATATCGGTCAGTGTGTATACAGCAACGATGAACGATGTGTGGCCCCGCGATTGTTCATCGTTGATCTATCCTCGTTTATACATGCAAGTCAATTTGGACGATCTAGATGTATGTACTCTCATACCGTCCAACTTAGCCATCGATATCGTCCAGTGTGTAGGCAAAAATTGCTGGCGGAAAAATCGACCAGCGATAATATCATTGGTTGATAAAATCCCTAACGTCTGTAGGGCCTGTAACTGTAGCTATTTCTCTGATTTTGTAGCATTTCCTGAGTATGTTCCAAGTATGTTACTTTGTTTTTGCTGTAGGAGCCACGTCTCGGGAACCGGAGTGCAGGCTCCGCAGACGAGAGTGACACCATCTTTAAGAAAAATCCTCGCAGACTCCCAAAGCCATCAGGTAGAAAGGAGAAGATTATATTTGTTCCGTTATTTTAATCACAAATACATCTTCTTGTTCTAACTATCAGTCGCCCATTATTCTCTCAGATTACAGTAAATCGGTCATCGATCTCCGCAAGAGAGAGAAAATGGAAGAGGAAAACCTGATGGGTGACAGGAGTAAGTCTGTTCCAGGCCTTAATATGGATAATATGGTATGTATTATCCATCTTGGATTTCATTCATACAATAAATTATCCCTTCAGAAAATAACGATGTATAGTTATATTTACAGTTATCAGATCTCTGTACTTTCCCTTAAAAGTATACCATGGGTTCTCAAACTCAGTCCTCAGGACCCCAAACAGCCAGCTCACATTTCCAAGGCAGAGCCGGATTAAGGGGGTGGCCCTGGGGGTAAGTACCCTGAGCCCCCCTATCTAAAACGGCCCCCCGCCGCAGATTGGATCTCCCTTCAATCTGATCCGCAGTGCTGCGCTCACGAGTCCCGGATCCTCGCTGTCCTGTCAAATATCGGCGCCGTAGTAGAGCTGTAGTCAGTACAGCTGAGCGACGGCTCAGCTGTCCAATTGCTGTCCAGCTCAGCAAGCCTGTGGCTCAGTCAGTGGCGCGCCGCTGGCTACACTGAAGAAGGAGGAGGGACTCTTAGCGACGAGTGGAGCACCGGACGCTGTGGCTGTGTTTGCTTCCTTGGAGGAGAGACTATATATATATATATATATATATATATATATATATATATATATATATATATATATATATATATATATATATATAATCCTATATAATAGCCTTGTGACTCTGTGCTTGGCTCTCTAACACTGGGCGGAGTCACAGGCACAGATCTGGGTGGCTGGATGCAGGCCAGGAACAGTCCCCTCCCTGGGTCCGCCCATCCCCACCCAGTCCCCTCTTTCCCTCCTCCCTGTACACTCCCTGCACCCTGGTGGCACTGCACCCGGTGAGTCTTGCGGCTGCCGCACAGTCCAGAGGAGAATGCCGTGGACGAGCTCTGACTGCCGCAACCGCATCCCCTCCCACCCGCGGCACCCACAGCCTTCACATCATCCACCCCCCACCCGCGGCACACTCCCCACGGCAGCACCCCCCGCCCCTCCCCCACCCGCGGCACTCCCGCCCCCACCCATAGCACCCACATCTGCAGCACCCCCCACCCTCCCACACCCGCGGCACTCCCGCCCCCACCCATAGCACCCACATCTGCAGCACCCCTCTCCCTCCCGCAGCACTCACGCCCCTCCCCCACCCGCGGCACTCTCTCTCCCTCCCCCACCCATAGCACCCACATATGCTGCACCACCCGCCCCTCCCCCACCCGCGGCACTCCCGCCTCCTCCCCCACCCATAGCACCCACATCTGCAGCACCCCCCACCCCTCTCCCTCCCGCAGCACTCCCGCCCCTCCCCCACCCATGGCACTCCCTCCCCCACCCATAGCACCCACATCTGCAGCCCACCCGCGGCACTCCAGCCCCACCCGCTGCACACACCCCTCCCCCAACCGCGGCACTCCCGCCCACTCCCCCACGCATTGCACCCACACCTGCAGCATCCCCCGCACCTTCCGTACCCGCTACACTCTCGCCCCTCCCCCACCCATGGCACTCCAGCCCCCACCCGTAGCACCCACACCTGCAGCTCCCCCACCCGCGGCACTCCTGCCCCCTCCCCAACCCGATGCACCCACACCTGCAGCACCCCCCGCCCCTCCCCCACCCACAATACACGCCCCTCCCCCACCCACGACACTCCCTCCCCCACCCATAGCACCCACACCTGCAGCGCCACAGATAGGCACCTCCACCTCACTGAACCCACCCCCTTAACAAACCCCCCACCCCCACACACACTGAACTTCTGTGAGTATAGTTGCTACCAATGGACATTGGATTAATAAAAAAAATTAATACTGTGGCCATTATGTGTCTAAGCGACACTGCTACCTGTGGGCACTTTACGTATAAATGCAGCTACTACCTGTGGCCATTGTGTCTTCAACCAACTCTGCTACCTGTGGCCATTGTGTCTACAACCAACTCTGCTACCTGTGGCCACTGTGTATATAAGCGACTCTGCTACCAGTGGCCATTGTGTGTATAAGCGACACTGCTACCTGTGGCCATTGTGTGTATAAGCGACACTGCTACCTGTGGCCATTGTGTGTATAAGTGACACTGCTACCTGTGGCCATTGTGGGTATAAGCGACACTGCTACCTGTGGCCATTGTGTGTATAAGCGACACTGCTACCTGTGGCCATTGTGTGTATAAGTGGCCCTGCTACCTGTGGCCATTGTGTGTATAAGCGACACTGCTACCTGTGGCCATTGTGTGTATAAGTGACACTGCTACCTGTGGCCATTGTGGGTATAAGCGACACTGCTACCTGTGGCCATTGTGTGTATAAGTGGCCCTGCTACCTGTGGCCATTGTGTGTATAAGTGGCTCTGCTACCTGTGGCCACTGTGTGTATAAGCGCCTCTGTTACCTATGGGAATTGTGTGTAGAAGTGGCACTGCTACCCCCACGCATTGCACCCACACCTGCAGCATCCCCCGCACCTTCCGTACCCGCTACACTCTCGCCCCTCCCCCACCCACGGCACTCCAGCCCCCACCCGTAGCACCCACACCTGCAGCTCCCCCACCCGCGGCACTCCTGCCCCCTCCCCAACCCGATGCACCCACACCTGCAGCACCCCCCGCCCCTCCCCCTCCTGTGAGTATAGTTGTGTGTAGAAGTGGCACTGCTACCGGGGGCCATTGTGTGTATAAGCACCACTGCTACCTGTGTCATTGTGTGTATAAAGTGCTTTGCTACCTGTTGGCACGTTGTGTATAAGCGTCTCTGCTACCTGTGGGCTCTGTGTGTATAAGCGGCTCTGCTACCTGTGGGTATTGTGTGTATAAGCTGCCCTGCTACCTCTGGCCACTGTGTGGATACGTGGCTCCGTTACCTGTGGCCATTGTGTGTATAAGCGGCTCAGCTACCTGTGTCCATTGTGTGTATACGCGGCTCTGATAGCTGTGACCACTGTGTGTATAAGCTGCGCTGCATACACTAGCAGTATATACTACACTATGTTATTTATTGTGCCCTGCGGCCACTCTTCACGCCCTCACAAAGGCCTATGCCCCCTTGACAATTGCATGCCCTTCCCCCTTGCAATATTTACCCACTACCATACAATTTTTTGCAGGTAATACTCCATATAATAACAATTATAGCACAGCTGAAGACCGTGCAGGGGTTAACGGGTCGTAGCCTCTTGCAACGGTATTTTCTCTCTAACACCTTGCCTCTCTTTATCCTCTCCCTACCACCCTGCCTCTCCCTATCCTTTACCGATCGTACAGCGTTTCTGTACATTCCTTTCTCCCCCCCCCTACGCCTCTCTATCTTTTCTCAACCGGACCGCATTTCTGTATGCCCTCTATACTGCCCTGCATTTCTGGATCTGTTATCTGCCGGCCTGCGTATGTTCAAAGGCGTGCAGGGGTTAACGGGGCGTAGCCCCTAACGACGGTGTGAAGAGCGCCCGTAGGGTGCGATGAATCACCTAGTGTATGTATGTATATGTATATGTGTGTGTGTATATGTGTGTGTACATATATATATATATATATATATATATATATATATATTATTCTATACCGGACTGGAGAGTGCCGCGTCGATCTTTCTATAGTGGAGGTCGCCATACCTAGAGCTGGATTAAGGGGGGACGCTGGGGGTATGTACTTCTGGGCAATTTTAGACCTTAGGGCCCCCCTGTCTTAAATACCTCGGGCCCCTCAAAGCCTTAATCCAGTTTTGTTCCCAGGTCACCCGGCAGAAGCATGGGTGTAGTCATTACTCAAAGATCCACAGACCTGGAAAACACGAACTGTTTGGAGTCCTGAGGACCAGGTTTGAGAACTTATGATGTAAACTTATAAGTCATTTCATAAAATATTAGTCAAGTGCAAATTATTTACTAACAATTACTTGTATATCGCCAGCATACTCCATGCTCTTTACAATTGGGAATAAAACAGTAATAAAACGAGACTGGGCAATTGAGGTAAAATGCACTTATACAAATCACTGTTTCTGCTGTGTTGTTGCACTAAGAGGTACATTCAAACCACTTGTTGGAGGTCTGATGAACTGACCAATAATATTGAAGGTATGGGACAATGGACAAGGGTGTCCTCCGTGATCTACTAGTTGAGAGAAGACTGACTGTTGGGAAAATATCATTTGGTTTAAGGTCTTACGCGTGTCCTACTCATTTCATGACCTACCAGCCAGACTTCGCTGTGGAGCTCCTTAGCCATTGCCAGTCTTCAGGGGCCATGCACTAAACAGTTATGTACGGTCATGTAGAGTCTTTTGTCCACCAATTTATGCCATACATGTGACCAGAAGGACCCAGCTACTCCAATCTCAGAGTGACTCCTATTGCCAGGTTGGTTGCTCTAGATCAGTGGTTCTCAAACTCGGTCCTCAGGAACCTGTGCTCTAGACTAAATTGCCTCCAAATCAATGTGCGTGGGCCCAAAGTGCCAAATGGTGCCAATCAACATCTTAACGGCAGAAAATCCTTTCGGCCCATGACCACAATCTGATCTCGGTGACTAGTTCTCATGTGATTCGGTTTCTCAGCCTGACTCCTTATCTGCCGGGTCCATCCAATTTGGTCACCTCTACGTGTGAGAGGCAGTAGTCAGTAAATGTACAGAGAACACAAGCAAGTTTATTTAGTAGGCATTGATACTTGTTACATTAGGCGTATTTAGTTGTATGTTGGTCTTGACTGTTTAAGGGCATGTCGTCTGCTTGCTTCATATAACATACTTTCCCTCTCGATGTGTAACAAATGAGGGGGTGCTCTCTTGTGGGTTTTGTAGTGGAAAACGCAAAATGTTCTATACACCAAAATGATATATAATTATGATACCTGTATTGCCAGTGAAAGTAATTGCCCATAGTACTCTAATCATGGTGTGGGAGTATGGTCTGCTAGCTCACATGTAAGTACCTCTGTGGTCCTCTCAATGACCCATTGCTGCCATACTCTGTGTACACCACCCAATGTCACACATGGCCCCCATACTGAGAGGAGGAACACACCTCAATCGGCGTGATATGAGAGCACTGGGGTAAATAAATGATTATGGTGAAATTAATAGAACTGTACTATATGGTGCGCTCTACAAACACTTACTAGCGCCGCTGTAAAGTCCTGTAATCAGGATAGTTGTATCCAGTCATCAGACAAATGCAAGAAATAGTTGTTAATAGTGCCATAAAAAATGACTGCTTGCATTCCTGACCATTGTCCTATTAAATGTCGTTTTCTACATGATCAATAAAAAAATTAATACAAAATACTCACGTATACTTTTATAAATGTTCATTTGATGTTGGATTTGCAGTGAAGACGCATAATTCTAGAATTTCTCCTGTGTATTTTTTGTAGGAAGAGGATGATGAAGATATTGATAACTTGGTGCAAATTCATCGTTTGACCACATCTAGAAGCAGCTTACGCAGTGGGACGTCCACGGTTAGTCCAGGAGGAGTGTTTTGTTTTTGTTTTTTATTTAAAATTTTATAAGGTGCCATTTACCCTCACCACCAATGCATTTACTCACAATTGCTGATGGGCAACTGACCAAGATGCACTCCAGTTATACTTTCTTACTTATATACCTAGGTCCACGTGGGAGTGAGGGTGGGCAAATCGCATTGTCACAGCAATTGCGCGGCAGGGTCACAGCCACAATCACGCAGCTGGCCGTGGATTGTGGCATGTTCTTGGGGAAATAGGTGGGATCCGTCAGTATCTGGATGACAGACAGACAGTGCATAGGTCGACAGTCAAAAAGTCAACATGACAATGGTCGACACAAATGGTTGACACTTTTTGGGGGATTTTTTTTCATGTTTTCCCAATATTTGCTTGATTTACTGTCCATGTGGACATCTGTTGGGAATAGTAACCTGTGGCTGGTGCTTTATCACCGTCTACTTTATCACTCTCCAAGTTTAAGCACATTTGCCCCTTAAACAGTTTGCCAGATGTAGAAGAGTGTTGGGTGCTCTGGAACTTTGGCACCACCATGAGCTAGACCCCGTGTCCACCACCCATATAACGTTCACGTCTCGGTCTCCCTCCCACAGAGCACCCTGGGGAGTATGATGAGCATTTACAGCGAGGCCGGAGATTACGGGAATGTGATCGTAACAGGAGAGATCATGTTCTCCCTGAAATATGACGGAAAGACACAGATCCTGAGCATAGGAGTGAAGGAGTGCCGGAACCTGGCGCATGGGGACGAAGCGAAGCGGAGATCCAACCCGTGAGTAACCGCAGCCTTATTACGCTTTATTCCGAGCGCTCAGTGATAACATCACGTATCCTGTAATAGTTATATAATAGTTAGATAATCTGCTGCCTTTGTATCCAGCAGCCGAGTTACAGCTTAGTATCATTAGTTTGTGCAGTTGTGCAGAGATACTTGGTTTCTGAAAGATATTGGGGTCATGGACTAAGCCTTAGAAAGAAGAGAGATAAAATACCAGCCAATCAGCACCTAACTACCATGTCACATGCTGCATTTGAACAATGACAATTTGGAGTTGATTTATCTCTCTCTACTCTATCTCTCTCCACGAGTTAGTACATCTGCCCCATAGTGTTCCAACTTAGTGTTCATTCTAGCACCCTGCACCTTTTAAATCCTGTGCAGTTCCTCTTTCCTGCCTGGGCTGTCACTCTCTGCTCTGGTGCTTCTCAGTACACACAGGTCTGTATCACAGCACTGAGTAACAAATCAGAGTGTACTGAGAAGCACCACAGCAGAGAGTGACACCCCAGGCAGGAGAGAGGAACTGCATGGATTTTGAAAGGTGCAGGGTGCTAGAATGAACACTACCAACTATTTCACTTCTTACTGTATCTGGATGATGTTAGAATCTGTGCCCTAGCAGGGTAAATCTGTGCCCTGTGCCTGCCCCCGTTGCCCCACATATATAAGATGGGAACTGGGCGCACTATGCACCAAAAGGACATGCCAGATCTTTTTTAGACAACGTGGCGCCCTTCCAGGCATACCAGATGCTAGAGATAGATGGCGCCAGTATTTTTGACTTTAATAAATTACTCATAATTTTCTACAAATTCAAATGCAACTGAAAATGAACATAAAATAGATAAGTGATTGGGTCTAGCCAGTTATAGTATCAACAGAGCTAAGAGCAATAATAGATGTATAGAACAGATCAGATTCCCGTCAGCTGAGTGGGGTCTCCTACAGTACAATAATTGAAGAGCACATGAGACAAACGTTTGGCTATTGTTAAGAATTAGGGGCCTATTTATTTCCTTTACATCAATCGTTGATATAAGTATCACTTTTCTATAGACGCCTATCGACTGCATTTATTTAAAAAATATCACAAAGGCAGCTGAGTGTGTTTGAGTGATACTGACACACAGCGGTAAGTGCGTCATAGGTGCCGACTTTGGATGTTTTTTTTACGTGCCAGCCATTAATTCTGGCTGGTACTGTTGCTGGACATTAGCAACAAGACTACTGAGGCCAAGCATGCTAAGGGAAGAAAAGGTTTGGCCATTTAGCACCTCGAGAACCAGAGGATCCGTCTTGAAGCGTACTGTATATTGCGTTTGAAGTAGCTGTGGACATTTACCATGGCGAGACGCGTTAAGCAGGGTACTCCGTCTGGACACTGTGGAAGCTGTGGACATTTACCACGATGAAACGCGTTAAGAAGGCTACTCTGCCTGGATACTGTGGAAGCTGTGGACATTTACCACGATGAAACACGTTAAGCAGGGTACTCCATCTGGAGTCCATTAGGTGTCTGTACTATTACTGGTACTGATTTTATTAATTTTATTAGACTTATTTATATAGCAGCATTCATAAAAACCTTGAATAACTTCAACCAAACCATATTTATATTTTTATTATAGTAACATTATATTTATATATGTTTTTAAGTACTAACAGTCAATTGCTGTTTATTGATTTATTTTATACTGATTCTTATTAGCGCTTGTTCATCTTTTCTTTAAAATAAATAAATCTCATTGCCTGGTCTTGGAAAGCGGCGTTATCCATTCATGGTGTCTTCTCTCCAGGTATGTCAAGTCTTATCTTCTGCCTGACAAGTCCCGCCAAGGGAAGCGCAAGACCACAATTAAGCGCAACACTACAAACCCTTTGTATGGTGAAACCCTGCAGGTAAGTACAACAGTTTCTGGTCTGTCTGACGATCTTAAAACAGATCTGTGGCTTTGCGAACGTCTTCTTACGACCAAGTAAATTTCATCTGTGATTGAGAAAACTCCCAGTCCCCATTTATTATGTAAATGTTTCTGTTTTCTTAATTACACATTTTCCGATTCCTCTCTCCCCGAAGTACATAGTCCCAGAGTCGGTCCTTCTTATGAGAACCCTGCAACTCTCCGTGTGGCACCATGATCGGTTTGGGAGGAACACCTTCCTTGGAGAGGTGAATCTGCCTCTAGATTCCTGGAACTTCGACAGCACAATTGAAGAATGTCTTCCGCTGCATGGGAAGGTTTGTCTCATCTGCCCTCATATGTGTGCATAAGATTACAGAGGCTTGTGTAGAATTTATTAACAGGTCTTTAATAGCAAGGCTATAACCACAATCTCCAGTCACACTTAGTATCGTGTTATGGGTTGTGTTGGGGTAGTATCGTGTTATGGGTTGTGTTGGAGTAGTATTGTATTATGGGTTGTGTTGGAGTAGTATTGTATTATGGGTTGTGTTGGAGTAGTATTGTGTTATGGGTTGTGTTGGAGTAGTATTGTGTTATGGGTTGTGTTGGAGTAGTATCGTGTTATGGGTTGTGTTGGAGTAGTATCGTGTTATGGGTGGTGTTGGAGTAGTATTGTGTTATGGGTGGTGTTGGAGTAGTATTGTGTTATGGGTTGTGTTGGAGTAGTATCGTATTATGGGTTGTGTTGGAGTAGTATTGTGTTATGGGTTGTGTTGGAGTAGTATTGTGTTATGGGTTGTGTTGGAGTACGGACAGAGTTTGCGTTGGGAGTAAAGTATTGCTTAGTTTGCCCAATAGTGCAGGTAGTATTGGTTCTAGTAGGTCTGTCTGCCTGGTCCACCATAGGCTTATACAGTCCAGTGTTCCGTTACTCTTTCCTTTGTCACTTGCCAGTTTTCGCGTGTTTGCGTCCATGGGCGATGGCTTTGGCTGCAGAGTTTTGCGCGGAGCTCTGCTGATAAATAATGTAGTCCAAACAGTGGTTCTACTCTAGTAGTAATTTATTAAAGTTTACCCCAGCATGACGTGCCCTACTAACGATCTCACTGTAACAAACTGAATACGGATTATACGGAAGCTATATATAACCGTATGTTACCTTACACTCTCTGTAGGAGTAAGATGTGCACTTTTTTTATTTATTTTATGTTTATATTCTACAACAATCATTAAAAAAAATAGTATTAATATATTTTGAAACAAAGTATTCTTCCCTTTTCCTTTTATATCATATACTCAAGGTGAATATCATTACTGTATCATTAGTACGATAAACACTGGATTTATGTAGTAATGATCAAAAAATTACAGGCAACAAAATAGATTGCAGGTGCAGGAAGTGTGTGTATGTATGTATGTATGTATGTATGTATGTATGTATGTATATGTATATATGTGTATATGTATGTATATATATATATATATATATATATATATATATATATATATTTATTCACTACTCACCAGCCCATGAACATGACGAGGCAACATAACAGTAATGTCAGCGTGCGAGCTTGAACGGAGCAACAATTGAATTGCTCTGTCGGGTGCCATCTAGTGGCCGCCGGCGCGCAAAACACTTTAATTCCCCCCCCATAGAGGCGAGGAACAGTGTTAGCCTTTTATTATATAGGATGGGACCTCTGGCTCCACGTTTGACTTCGGCTGCTGACAAGGCTGCATGTGCAGCTTGTGTTACTTGTGTATTGTCTGCCTCTGATCACCGTTTTCCGGTTGTGTTACAGGGCAACGCAGATCCCGGCTACATGTCCAACTACAAAGGGGACTTGGTTGTCTCCTTAAAGTACATTCCGCCGTCAAAGTCCACAAGCGGAAGTGAGAGGAGAAAAAGTGAGTACTTGTCTGATTCATTAGTCGTATAATGGGTACTAGTATTGCTGTGTCTATAGAGAAGTAGTCTAGAGCCTAATCAGTACTCCGGGCAACGCACATAGGGTTCCTATTTGCATTCCGAATGCGGCCGTATTCGGACCCGAATGCGATTCAGCAGGGTATCTGAATCCAAAAATGGGGGTTCCTAATTGCAGTTATACTACTACTTGCAGGAATAGTTTTCAACAGCCCATTTCAGGCGGCAGTCCTTATTCTTCAGGCATCAGGAAGGAATCCAGAATTGTGATATCCGGCAAAATGATTTAAAGCAACCAACACAATTTTCGAGTAGCTGGAACAGGGAACAATAGCCAAATAAATCACTTATTGGACATTGCTCATATAAATCCACTAGATACTTTTGCAGAATCCGGGGGCCTGTTAATATTTACCCTAAAATGCAGTTTGCTAGTTCCCATGGGTATAGAACTGGCAGATATGTGTATAGTAAGATGAAGAACAAAGATCTGCAGTGTACCATGTATCTGATTGTTCCTGTAACACTGTGCTTTACATGCACATGGGCACAATGTCCCCACAAGCAGAGATCCTTAGTACAGAAGTAGGTAGGGTTGGGGCTGGCTGGGTGGACAAGTGATGGAGGACTGGCACCATTTGGGGATTTTGGGGTGACCTTCAGTCTTGCATGTTTCACTCTCAGGGTCTGCGGTGCTTTATATCGAGCTCTGGAAGGGGTTAGGGAAGGAAATTTGTTCTTATTAAGCCTTTAGTCTTTTTTTTTTAATTTTTTTATAATTGTTTTCTGACCAGATTCTAATCCATATTCCCCATAGGAATGGTGATACCACCGAATTTCCTAGCATTTACTTTTCACTGGTGGTTGACATATTTTTAACACAAATGATCCACCTTAACCTAGCCCCACGTAAATAAACAACTTTGGGTGGTGATATAAAGACATTGGTGAAGAGCACAGAATAGAGCTAGACAGTACCGGACTAATGACCGCTGTTACAGCTTGTGTGTGAGCTGTGGTGTAGATGCCATTTTTTATTTTATTTTTTTGTATAAGGTAAATCAGACGAAGGAGGAGAACTTCAAGTCTGGATTAAAGAGGCCAAAAATCTGACTGCCGTTAAGCCAGGAGGAACCTCTGATAGCTTTGTTAAGGGGTGAGACATGATAATGGAATATAAATGCTACATTTTATTTCTTAGACTGTGATTTATAATAATGCATAGTTGTCGTGACGTGAGGGTGTGATAGATACCTCCCTGTCTTTCTAAAGGGATTACAAATCCCTTATATTATATCTCACATTCATTATTAAACGCTTGGTTCTGCTAAAATGAAAGCTTGGTTCAAGAGCTGACATATTTTAAGAAGTCTTCATTTACTTTCTTACTAATCTAAAAATGTAATCAGACTTCTTATAAACTCCAAAAATATCTGCCTTAACAACCAAGCAACAATTACATGTGCATTTAAGAACACAAAGACAGAGCATTGTTAAATTGATGTGACATAGAAGGTCACAATGCTTAATGCATACAAAAAAAAAATAACAAAATGACCCAAAACATACAATTGCAAAACAAATTTATTTGAAATTAAACATTAATAAAATAGAAATGACCATTCCATCCTCCAAATTCTGCAACTTCTGTACGGTTAGATGGACTTTTCAGTTCATTAGTAGAAAGAGAGAGCCTTAAGAAGTGACCGTTTTCACAATTTTCATTACCTTTGTAAAACGTCTTTATACTTTAACCCCACCTCATGGTTTTAGAATTCTTTTTACACACCTTTTTCAAGTGCTGAACTCGATAAAGCACATCAGAGTTTTAACAACAATTAAACAGAACATGAGTTTACACACACACAGGCATATGAAACAACATTAGAAATTGTGGTTTAGGAAGACATGTAATTTCTCAATGTTCTCAATGAGGTTTGATATTTATAGTTGACACATGTCATGTAGCTCATTCCACTAATTACAGAAAGGCACGGAGATCTCCCAACACATGGATTAAGAAAAAGTTTTTTTAAGTATCTTCCTTATAGGAGATAACAGGAGATATCCTCAACCATTGTCTTTTTGTAGGCACAGTATCATTACTGGTTATAGATGATTTGCTGATCTTATCCTTTAGTTGCTTCCTTCTTCTTACTCTAACAATGTGGAAAAAACTTACGGTCATATTTAACAAAGAATGAAGAGGCTTTTTGCTGGCGAAAATATATTTTTGCCGGCAACAGGCTGATTTTCACTTCACGCTATATACTACTATTATTATCACAAGTGCTGAGTATCTCAAGTGGACCTTTCTCAGGCTTCATCATGAAGTCTAATGCATTCATATTTATTGCAGTTAATCTTTTAGCAAATTGAAATTTCTCTAACGTCCTAGTGGATGCTGGGGACTCCGTCAGGACCATGGGGAATAGCGGGCTCCGCAGGAGACACAGGGCACATCTAAAAAAGCTTTTAGGTCACATGGTGCGTACTGGCTCCTCCCCCTATGACCCTCCTCCAAGCCTCAGTTAGGTTTTTGTGCCCGTCCGAGAGGGTGCAATCTAGGTGGCTCTCTTAAAGAGCTGTTTAGAAAAGTTTTTTTTTAGGTTTCAATCTCAGTGATTCCTGCTGGCAACAGGATCACTGCATCGAGGGACTTAGGGGAGAGATTTCCAACTCACCTGCGTGCAGGATGGATTGGAGTCTTAGGCTACTGGACACTTAGCTCCAGAGGGAGTCGGAACACAGGTCAGCCTGGGGTTCGTCCCGGAGCCGCGCCGCCGATCCCCCTTACAGACGCTGAAGAGACGGCAGAACGGAGGTCCGGAAAACAGGCGGCAGAAGACTCCACAGTCTTCATGAAGGTAGCGCACAGCACTGCAGCTGTGCGCCATTGTTGTCACACGGCTCACTGACTCAGTCACGGAGGGTGCAGGGCGCTGCTGGGGGCGCCCTGGGCAGCAATATAATTACCTTTAGTGGCAAAAGAAATACATCACATATACCCATTAAGGCTATATGTATGTATTTTGACCCAGGCCAGTTTCTTAAAAACCGGGAGAAAAATCCCGCCGAAAAAGGGGCGGAGCTTATTCTCCTCAGCACTCAGCGCCATTTTCCTGCTCAGCTCCGCTGGTGAGGAAGGCTCCCAGGACTCTCCCCTGCACTGCACTACAGAAACAGGGTAACAAAGAGAAGGGGGGCATAAATTGGCGATATTTATATATTAAGAGCGCATATATAGTAAACAACACCTTCTAGGGTTGTTTTTATACATTTATAGCGCTTTTGGTGTGTGCTGGCAAACTCTCCCTCTGTCTCCCCAAAGGGCTAAGGGGTCCTGTCTTCGATTAGAGCATTCCCTGTGTGGCTGCTGTGTGTCGGTACGTGTGTGTCGACATGTATGAGGACGATGTTGGTGTGGAGGCAGAGCAATTGCCGATGATGGTAATGTCACCCCCTAGGGAGTCGACACCGGAATGGATGGCTTTAGTTATGGAATTACGTGATAATGTCAGCACACTGCAAAAGTCAGTTGACGAAATAAGACGCCCGGCAAACCAGTTAGTACCGGTTCAGGCGTCTCAGACACCGTCAGGGGCTGTAAAACGTCCTTTACCTCAGTCAGTCGACACGGGTACCGACACAGATGAATCTAGTGTCGACGGTGAAGAAACAAACGTATTTTCCAATAGGGCCACACGTTATATGATCACGGCAATGAAGGAGGCGTTACAGATCTCTGATACTGCTGGTACCTCAAAAAGGGGTATTATGTGGGGGGTGAAAAAACTACCTGTATTTTTCCCAGAATCAGAGGAATTGAATGATGTGTGTGATGAAGCGTGGGTTACCCCCGATAGAAAATTGCTAATTTCAAAGAAGTTGTTGGCATTATACCCTTTCCCACCAGAGGTTAGGGCGCGCTGGGAAACACCCCCTAAGGTGGATAAGGCGCTCACACGTTTATCAAAGCAAGTGGCGTTGCCGTCTCCTGATACGGCCGCCCTCAAGGATCCAGCAGATAGGAGGCTGGAAACTACACTGAAGAGTATATACACACATACTGGTGTTATACTGCGACCGGCAATAGCCTCAGCCTGGATGTGCAGTGCTGGGGTAGTGTGGTTGGATTCTCTGACTGAAAATATTGAGACCCTGGATAGGGACAGTATTTTATTGACTCTAGAGCAATTAAAGGATGCTTTTCTTTATATGCGAGATGCTCAGAGGGATGTTTGTACTCTAGCATCAAGAGTAAGCGCGATGTCCATATCTGCCAGAAGAAGTTTATGGACGCGACAGTGGTCAGGTGATGCGGATTCCAAGAGGCATATGGAAGTATTGCCATATAAAGGAGAGGAATTGTTTGGGGTCGGTCTTTCGGACCTGGTGACCACGGCAACTGCCGGCAAATCCACCTTTTTACCTCAGACCCCTTCACAACAGAAAAAGACACCGTCTTTTCAGCCGCAGTCCTTTCGCTCCTATAAAAAGCGACCAAAAGGACAGTCTTATCTGCCGAGAGGCAGAGGAAAGGGTAAGAAAGGGCAGCACGCAGCCCCTGCCCAGGAACAGAAGCCCGCCCCGGCTTCTACAAAGCCATCAGCATGACGCTGGGGCTTTACAAGCGGACCCAGGAACGGTGGGGGGTCGACTCAAGATTTTCAGCAATCAATGGGCTCACTCACAAGTGGACCCGTGGGTCCTGCAGATAATATCTCAGGGTTACATGCTGGAGTTCGAAAGGTTTCCCCCTCGCCGGTTCCTAAAGTCTGCTTTACCAACGTCTCCCTCAGAAAGGACGTCGGTTTTGGAAGCCATTCACAAGCTGTATTCTCAGCAGGTGATAGTCAAGGTACCCCTCCTACAACAGGGAAAGGGGTATTATTCCACACTATTTGTGGTACCGAAGCCGGACGGTTCGGTAAGACCTATTCTAAATCTGAAATCCTTGAACCTGTACATACAGAAATTCAAGTTGTTGCCTTATAGGTAATTGTCTGCACTTAGTATAATATTAGGGCAATGGATATTGTCTGAATCAAAATATAATTCATTATAAATAGGCGATGTTACCATAGTGGACAGTATACTGGATATATATAGTAAGGAATAGATATGAAATAAGTTTGAATGTATGAGGTAATGTTTAGCTGATTTAAGAGATTAGGTTTGTGTATGTGTTTATATAGATATACTGTATATTTGTGTTTTACAGCAAGATGGTAAAAAATAGTGTAGGGAACAGGTTTATTCTGCTCTAGTCATAAATAAGGCCAGAGAGGTTACAGTAAGATCAAGAGTCATTGTAGAGAAAAGGTATTAGGCCATAAATGATAATAGGTATGTGACAGAGCTCTGTTGGTCATTGGAATTCACAGGTGTGCTTACAGTAGATCAGAATCTACTGGTTTGTCTATTGTCCAGTGAAGGTTAAAAGCTAGGGAGTATAAATTAACTACTATGAAAAGAGATCACATCCATTGATAAAACATTGTGTAACCGACCCCAGGAAAACTTGTCAATACAACAGAACTTTGGATGAAAAGACATTCCAGATTTTACAATACTATACTTGCTTAAGGCAGTGTGGACACCACACTTTTATGACACCATGCCTCCGTGAACAGGACACGACAGCCCAGTTCAATGTTTGTTTTATTACACCTTGGAATCTGACAAACCTATAATTACCTATTCCATTGGAAACTATGAGAATATGATAGTTTGAATTGGTAAAATATGAGATAAAAGGACCAGACTTGTAGTTAGGAGTTAGAAGGAAGAGGGAGAGGGAGAAGAAGAAGAAGGAAGGAAGTCAGTCAGGAGGAGAAGTCATGGAGAACATGCAGAAGGAATGATTCTTGGGATGGCAATCTTTAACTTGCAAGTATACATTTTATGTTAGCAATTGAAACTGTTTGTGAAACTTATGTCATGTTGTTTTATGTTATGTAACGAAGGAAGCATATATAATTATAATTAGTATATATATCACTACTGTGTATATCTTATTCTGTACGATTTGATCTGCCTGTAAATAAAGAATCATATAAAAAGAGCGGTAATATTCAAGCTTGAACTCTCTTTAAGGAATCTTAACTTAATAACTTCATAAGTCATATGTATAAGGACTGCATATATGTATCAGCCAATTAGTTTGTAAGCCTGACATAATATATTTGCAGATATATATGATAAATGCATATTAATTGAAATATATCCATATATTAAATACCATATATGATATATTAAATATTAATATTCATAAATATGATTCCATAAATCAATATTGGCGACCACGAATTGGACTTGTTATTACTGAATCTGATTATCTGATTTATAATATTTATGAGGAGTAGCAAATGCTATAAGCTGGCTACCAAATCTGCAGAATCACGGTGGGGATGTATCTATGAAAATTTATTACCATTGTGTAATGTCAATTTTGTATTCTGTATAACCTAGGATAAATGTGTTAGTGCAATATACGTTATTTTAACTAACATAATATCTATTAGGAAGCAGCACCAAAGGCTATAAGCCTGCTGGCAAAATACAAGATCACAGTGGAATAGGTTACAAATGAGAATAAAGAATTTAAAGGCCTAGAATAGAAAATGTGCACAGTGGAAAAGAGTATTTCCAAATAAATGTATAAATGTACCAGGTATTAGAGTTTAACCTTAAGACACCGGTCAATCTTAAGGAGAGGATACCTTCAGTACTAAAAACAAAGAATATATAAATTTAGCATTGAAATGTTAAAAATGCAAAAGTTTTCTGTAGCATTTAGAAAAATGCGCAGAACTGCGGCTCTAGAAGCCAAACAGAAATGTAAAGAAGAATCAGGTTCACGTCTTCGTAAGGCGTGCCTGACCATTAATGCAAAAATGCATTCGTTATTTAAGTCCCTTAAACAGAAAAATAAACAGAAAAAGTTTGGGGCAGAAGCGAAAAGCCTGACAGTTTGTAATCAAATTGTCAAGATCTCTGATGAAGAGATAACATCCAGCAAGCAAGCTGAGATAGAAACACCAAACAGGAATAGTGTTGAGGTATGTGAAACTCTGTACACAGAGTCTACAGGAGTCAGAAATGACTTAATCAGTCAAGATCCTAAAATTAAGGAAAGTTACATGTTGCAGGACTGCATCAATGTGCAGCGCATGGAGTCTGCTATGGTCACACAGACCACCAGCAGAACAGCCTCTGTGGTAAAGGAAGAAAGTAGCAATGTGCCGGATGTGTCTATCATCAGACAGCACATTAATGTAAAGGAGGTAGCAGCAATAGGAGATGTCCCCTATACTGTGTCTAGTAAGGGGGAAGATCATTGTAACTCAGATTATGAGTATTCTGCTGAATACACTCTCAGAGTTCCCAATGTAAATGAAGAATTTGTTATGCCCTTAGGCAAAGGTGAATTGTCAGCAGATTTAAACACTGATAGCAGCAGTACAGTGCACACAGGGGTGGGGAAGTTCCCCATGGTGAAAACTCCCATGGCAACCAGAGTTGCAAACCTTGAAATGTATTCACCTGGAAACATGTTTAAAGGGAAAATCCATGAAATTAATTCAGGAATGCATGTTTACAAACAAAGTTCCCAAACTTATGTAACCCCCACAGAGCACTCAGAGACTTCTAGTGATGGTGCAAATGTTTGCATGCTCTCAGAGAGACCACATGCAGAGTGTCATTCTGCAAACCACACACCAATTAACAATGACAAAAAGGATCACCAGGATGAAAATGTTTTTATGCCCTGGTGCCATAACCATTTTATTACAGGTGTGGAAAGACAGAAAGCCCTGGGACCTGCAATACATATTTGGCAAA
This sequence comes from Pseudophryne corroboree, assembly GCF_028390025.1. NCBI lineage: Eukaryota > Metazoa > Chordata > Amphibia > Anura > Myobatrachidae > Pseudophryne > Pseudophryne corroboree. The sequence continues at coordinate 457,521,277 of NC_086451.1, forward strand.
GTTTAACAAGTTTCTCTCCCCACAAAAGTAGGTTTTTTCAGAAGCTCCAAGATTCTTCCAAACTAAGGAGCCACACCAAGCAGCAAACGCTATGGTTAAAGACAGTCTGGGACCAGGCTGCATCACAAGGGAGTATGGTCACAAGTGAATACGGTAGTATCATTCCTTTACTTGTTAGATCCAATGAAGCCATTGTTTGCTTTGATGTTCAAACAGCCACAGTTTCCAAATTAAACCTGCATCATATCTGCAGCGACAATTGTGCTGTCATTGACACACAATGTGACAGGAAAGATTGGCACAGGCCAGAAACAATTGTTTGTTTGTTATTCAATCGTTAAAAGACACATTTGTAAATTCTGTACCTGATAACATGCAGCAGATAGGACAGAATGCATAGCAAGCTATGTTAAATCACTGTATAAATATCTGTGATAGTCATTGTATGTATTTTTGTTTGATTCATAGTAATCCTGGCAACCTGTATACAGAATGGTGCAAGACTCCAAAAAGACTCCAATTTACAAGGGAAAAGGTCTTCATTAACCCTTTCATCGCTGCTATCCAGCAAAATCTACATAGCATCCCTAAAGACTGATATATGGACAAATCCTCAAGGAGTTTTCCAGTTTCACAAGAAAGGGGAAGGTTTTCATTAACCCTTTCATCACAAGTAATCATTACTTGTCTTTCAAACTACATGTACACTCCCACAACAGTGTACAGCACATCTCATCACTGTGATTATACAGAACTGTCTCATCCCTTCATATACCTTAATCACATATATGTAAACATTTGTCTGAGATATATTTTATATCATTGCATATATACCTTGTAAATATTTTATGTTTTTTTTATATATTACACAATAGATACTACCTATGCTTCCTTCGTAAAAGCTTCAAAAGTAATTAAATATCTAATACAGGATGGTATACCACGTTATAACAAATTGGGCCGAGATTATTAAGTGGGATGAATAATTCTCTTAATAAAGACTGTCACAAGTCTAAGATAATTATTTGTAGCATAACAGGGTCACTGTATATGCACATGGCTGCATATAAAATAATATTGGATGGAATTAGATATATTTAAAGCCATTCCTAAATGATATTTAATATCTGTTTGAAGCAAAATTATATTCATTTATTGTATTGATAGGATGTTACTATATACACATCAAAAGCATTTTAAATAATTATTAGTCAAAATATAGGTAGGATAGAAAACGCCTTTATATGGGTTAAACTGGTATAAGTTTATGTAAGATTGAGATGTATAAATAGGTACAAGGTAGAATAAGGAGATTTAAGACTGCATGGTAATTTATTCAGTGAGGAAATACAGAACAGAGTAGGTGTACTACTCACAGCCATTTGTGGTACTATTGCCCGAAGACAATTAAGACCTACTATTAACAAGCAAGGAAAGAAAGAAAGAAAGAAAAAAAAAAAAAGACTGTTTCATATATGCCTGTTCTATTCAAAATCACAACCTGTTTGTGCAAAAGCAATATGGACACTGGTCACAACTGCGGCATTGGATAAACGCAAAGGAAACAGAACTGCTAAAGACTGTATAAAGACTATTACTATTACTGAGGGTCGTCACAAGTACTGAATGTTCAAGACACAGCACTCGACGTACACAGCCCTCTGCCTCAAACAGCGAAATGGCAAGCAAAGGAGCAGCTGCTACGAAGAATTCTACTTCTAGTAATGGTGCAAATGTTGCAAACGCAAGGCCATAATGCAAACGCAAGGCATCTCCAATTGCAAGCAAACCACGCAGATGACAGTCTTATCCCAGTAAAATTGCTACATACAAGAACAGCAAAAATGTCCAAACGTACTGATCCAGATACAGAAAAAAGGTCTACAATTGGGCTATGGTATTCCAAATGTCTGTAGAAATTAGTTTTCCTCATGAATACTGAATAAAAACCTCAGTTTTGTCTGCTTTAGTTAAAAGTAGAATAAGGTTAGGTAAGCTAAGAATTTTTAGAGATTTTTAAAATCATAATGGTTATTATTATTACACTTATGGTATATATTATGGTTACAACGAAAGTTATGTTTGAAGGAATATTTTGAAATGTATTTGGAAGCAATTACGCTAGTTTAAGGTGTGGCCAATCAAAAGAATTTCTCATGGCCACAAGGGGGCGACTGTTGCCTTATAGGTAATTGTCTGCACTTAGTATAATATTAGGGCAATGGATATTGTCTGAATCAAAATATAATTCATTATAAATAGGCGATGTTACCATAGTGGACAGTATACTGGATATATATAGTAAGGAATAGATATGAAATAAGTTTGAATGTATGAGGTAATGTTTAGCTGATTTAAGAGATTAGGTTTGTGTATGTGTTTATATAGATATACTGTATATTTGTGTTTTACAGCAAGATGGTAAAAAATAGTGTAGGGAACAGGTTTATTCTGCTCTAGTCATAAATAAGGCCAGAGAGGTTACAGTAAGATCAAGAGTCATTGTAGAGAAAAGGTATTAGGCCATAAATGATAATAGGTATGTGACAGAGCTCTGTTGGTCATTGGAATTCACAGGTGTGCTTACAGTAGATCAGAATCTACTGGTTTGTCTATTGTCCAGTGAAGGTTAAAAGCTAGGGAGTATAAATTAACTACTATGAAAAGAGATCACATCCATTGATAAAACATTGTGTAACCGACCCCAGGAAAACTTGTCAATACAACAGAACTTTGGATGAAAAGACATTCCAGATTTTACAATACTATACTTGCTTAAGGCAGTGTGGACACCACACTTTTATGACACCATGCCTCCGTGAACAGGACACGACAGCCCAGTTCAATGTTTGTTTTATTACACCTTGGAATCTGACAAACCTATAATTACCTATTCCATTGGAAACTATGAGAATATGATAGTTTGAATTGGTAAAATATGAGATAAAAGGACCAGACTTGTAGTTAGGAGTTAGAAGGAAGAGGGAGAGGGAGAAGAAGAAGGAGAAGGAAGGAAGTCAGTCAGGAGGAGAAGTCATGGAGAACATGCAGAAGGAATGATTCTTGGGATGGCAATCTTTAACTTGCAAGTATACATTTTATGTTAGCAATTGAAACTGTTTGTGAAACTTATGTCATGTTGTTTTATGTTATGTAACGAAGGAAGCATATATAATTATAATTAGTATATATATCACTACTGTGTATATCTTATTCTGTACGATTTGATCTGCCTGTAAATAAAGAATCATATAAAAAGAGCGGTAATATTCAAGCTTGAACTCTCTTTAAGGAATCTTAACTTAATAACTTCATAAGTCATATGTATAAGGACTGCATATATGTATCAGCCAATTAGTTTGTAAGCCTGACATAATATATTTGCAGATATATATGATAAATGCATATTAATTGAAATATATCCATATATTAAATACCATATATGATATATTAAATATTAATATTCATAAATATGATTCCATAAATCAATAAAGTTCAAGATGGAGTCACTCAGAGCAGTGATAGCGAATCTGGAAGAAGGGGACTTCATGGTGTCCCTGGACATAAAGGATGCTTATCTGCATGTCCCAATTTACCACTCACACCAAGGGTATCTCAGGTTCGTGATACAAGACTGTCATTATCAGTTTCAAACGCTGCCGTTTGGTTTGTCCACGGCCCCTCGGGTCTTTACCAAGGTAATGACCGAAATGATGGTTCTTCTACGAAGAAAAGGCGTATTAATTATCCCTTACTTGGACGATCTCCTGATAAGGGCAAAGTCCAGAGAACAGCTGGAAGTCGGTGTAGCACTAACCCAGGTAGTGCTTCAGCAACACGGGTGGATTCTGAATCTTCCAAAATCTCAATTGACCCCGACAACTCGTCTGCTGTTCCTGGGAATGATTCTGGACACGGTTCAGAAAAAGGTGTTTCTCCCGGAGGAGAAAGCAAGGGAGTTATCCGAACTTGTCAGGAACCTCCTAAAACCAGGAACGGTGTCAGTACATCAATGCACAAGAGTCCTGGGAAAGATGGTGGCTTCGTACGAAGCGATTCCATTCGGCAGATTCCATGCACGGACATTTCAGTGGGATCTGCTGGACAAATGGTCCGGATCGCATCTGCACATGCATCAGCGGATAGCACTGTCACCGAGAACAAGGTTGTCTCTCCTGTGGTGGCTGCAGACTGCCCATCTGTTAGTGGGCCGCAGATTCGGCATACAGGACTGGGTCCTGGTGACTACGGATGCCAGCCTACGAGGTTGGGGAGCAGTCACAAAGGGAAGAAACTTCCAGGGCGTGTGGTCAAACCTGGAGACGTCTCTTCACATAAATATACTGGAGCTAAGAGCGATCTACAATGCTCTAAGTCTGGCAAAACCGCTGCTTCAGGGTCAGCCGGTGTTGATCCAGTCCGACAACATCACGGCAGTCGCCCACGTAAACCGACAAGGCGGCACGAGAAGCAGGAGTGCAATGGCAGAAGCTGCAAGGATTCTGCGCTGGGCGGAGAATCATGTCATAGCACTGTCAGCAGTGTTCATCCCGGGAGTGGACAACTGGGAAGCAGATTTCCTCAGCAGACACGACCTTCACCCGGGAGAGTGGGGACTTCATCCAGAAGTTTTCCACATGATTGTGAACCGTTGGGAAAAACCAAAGGTAGACATGATGGCGTCTCGCCTCAACAAAAAATTGGACAGGTATTGCGCCAGGTCAAGAGACCCTCAGGCAATAGCTGTGGACGCTCTGGTAACACCGTGGGTGTACCAGTCAGTGTATGTGTTCCCTCCTCTGCCTCTCATACCAAAGGTACTGAGAATTATACGGAAAAGAGGAGTAAGAACGATACTGGTGGCTCCGGACTGGCCAAGGAGAACTTGGTATCCGGAACTTCAAGAGATGCTCACGGAGGATCCGTGGCCTCTACCTCTAAGAAGGGATCTGCTTCAGCAGGGACCTTGTATGTTCCAAGACTTACCGCGTCTGCGTTTGACGGCATGGCGGTTGAACGCCGGATTCTAAAAGAAAAGGGCATTCCAGAGGAAGTTATTCCTACCTTGATTAAGGCTAGAAAGGAAGTGACTGTACAACATTATCACCGCATTTGGCGAAAATATGTTGCGTGGTGTGAGGCCAAGAAGGCTCCAACGGAAGAATTTCAATTGGGTCGATTCTTACATTTCCTGCAAGCAGGATTGTCTATGGGCCTAAAATTGGGGTCCATTAAAGTTCAAATTTCGGCCTTATCAATTTTCTTCCAGAAGGAATTGGCGTCAGTGCCTGAAGTACAAACTTTTGTCAAAGGTGTACTACATATACAACCCCCAATAGTGCCTCCAGTGGCACCGTGGGATTTGAACGTGGTTCTAAATTTTCTCAAATCTCATTGGTTTGAGCCGTTAAAATCGGTAGAATTAAAATACCTTACATGGAAGGTAACCATGCTGTTGGCCCTGGCTTCTGCCAGGAGAGTTTCAGAGTTGGCAGCTTTGTCATACAAGAGCCCATATCTGATATTCCATTCGGACAGGGCAGAATTGAGGACACGTCCTCAATTTCTCCCTAAGGTGGTTTCGGCATTTCACTTAAACCAGCCTATTGTGGTGCCTGCGGCTACTAGCGACTTGGAGGACTCCAAGTTACTGGACGTTGTCAGAGCATTAAAAATATATATTTCAAGGACAGCTGGAGTCAGAAAAACTGACTCGTTGTTTACATTGTATGCACCCAACAAGATGGGTGCTCCTGCGTCTAAACAGACGATTGCACGTTGGATCTGTAGCACAATCCAACTTGCACATTCTGTGGCAGGCGTGCCACAGCCTAAATCTGTAAAGGCCCACTCCACAAGGAAGGTGGGCTCATCTTGGGCGGCTGCCCGAGGGGTCTCGGCATTACAACTTTGCCGAGCAGCTACGTGGTCAGGGGAGAACACGTTTGTAAAATTTTACAAATTTGATACTCTGGCTACAGAGGACCTGGAGTTTTCTCATTCGGTGCTGCAGAGTCATCCGCACTCTCCCGCCCGTTTGGGAGCTTTGGTATAATCCCCATGGTCCTGACGGAGTCCCCAGCATCCACTAGGACGTTAGAGAAAATAAGAATTTACTTACCGATAATTCTATTTCTCATAGTCCGTAGTGGATGCTGGGCGCCCATCCCAAGTGCGGATTGTCTGCAATGCTTGTACATAGTTATTGTTACAAAATCGGGTTATTACTGTTGTTGTGAGCCATCTTTTCAGAGGCTACTTCGTTTTGTTATCATACTGTTAACTGGGTTCAGATCACAAGTTGTACGGTGTGATTGGTGTGGCTGGTATGAGTCTTACCCGGGATTCAAGATCCTTCCTTATTGTGTACGCTCGTCCGGGCACAGTACCTAACTGAGGCTTGGAGGAGGGTCATAGGGGGAGGAGCCAGTACGCACCATGTGACCTAAAAGCTTTTTTAGATGTGCCCTGTCTGTCTCCTGCGGAGCCCGCTATTCCCCATGGTCCTGACGGAGTCCCCAGCATCCACTACGGACTATGAGAAATAGAATTATCGGTAAGTAAATTCTTATTATTTTACTAAATATTCTCATTTTAATGGAGAGGTGATACTGGAAGTCCAGGCCATCAGTAGAGGATGAAATGTGCACAATTATTAAAACACTCCATCTTATGTAGTAACAACAACCAGTACCAGAAATTGTCGTTAGCTCTCTTGTCTGATCTGCACCCGCCCATAAATTAAGTAGAAGTGGAGAGTTAAATTAAGGAGAAAACCCCTTCAAAGTTTCTGAAGCTCGTAAACTCTGATATTCTTTTTGAAAATCTATTATTTAGCATTTTCTCTTATTCAAAAAGTTTGTCGAGCATTTATAAATAGATCTGTTGCGATTTTATTTCCCACAGTTACTTGTTACCAATAAAGGGCAGAAATACCAAACGGAAGACACCAGTGATGAAGAAGTCCCTGAATCCACACTATAATCACACTTTCGTTTACAATGGAATTAAGCCCGAAGATCTGCAAAACATGTGTCTGGAGCTGACTGTTTGGGACCGAGAACCACTGTCCAGCAATGATTTCCTGGGAGGGGTGAGACTCGGCCCAGGGACTGGTGAGCAAAACCACTTCTACAAAAATCAGTACTTGTTTTATAAATAGGAAATGTTACATTTGGGGAGGGATACAATTAAATAGCAAATCTAAAATAAATATATACATTTGGAATCTCAGGGGGAGATGTATCAACGTTTGGAGAGATAAAGTACCAACGAATCAGTTCCTAAATGTCATTGTACAGACTCTGTTTGACAATGGCAGTTTGGAGCTGATTAATTGGACTTTACCTGTCTCCAAGCTTTGATACCTCTCCTCCATAGATAATTGTAGGTCAGAGAGACCAGGATTATTTTTAAGAAGGTGTAGTTTCACCATGGATCAGATGACATCAGTATTTCCTGCCCAACCAAACAACATGAAAAAGACCATATAAGACTCCCATAGGACGGATTGCTGTCCAGCCTCCACTTCTGCCCTTGGGCAATTTACTGCATTAACAGTTGAAAAGTATTTCAAACGAATTGCTGCTGTAATGATACTATATATTTGAATATTATAAGTTAAGATATTAAGAAGGAAGCTGTGTTTGAGTGTCACTCGCTGCGTATATAATGTATTGATATTAAATATTACTCCCTGTGTCCATATTTATATTGCTGTCTATTTCCTAGGCTTTTTTAATGGACAACCAGTGGACTGGATGGACTCCACAGGAGAGGAACTGAGCCTCTGGAAGAAGATGAGACAATACCCCGGCTCCTGGGCAGAAGGGACCCTACAGTTGAGACCCTCCATGGCCAAGTGAATATAATCCTATATAACAGAATCGGGAGGAAGGGACTGAAATATGTATTTTATGAATATAAAAACCTACTGTATTTTTATCCAGCCAATGAGAAATGTATATTTTGCCGATTATTTATTTTCCTTCCTTTTTATTTTAAATGACATAAGCAGCAATCCTCTTTAGGTATTAACACAGATGTCTATGCTACCCTGTACTGGCGCTGCTATAATGAGGAACACATGTACCAGAATTGCTGCTTAGAGAACCATACATTATAGAGATAATAAATGCTTGCTGCTTTCATCTGTTCCATCAGACTGTCCACGTGAACCCAAAAGAGACCGCTCCTGCTTGCTGTCTTACATAGCTGCCATTATTGTACTGCGGAATATATATCTGAATCAGTGATGGCAAAAATACAACGCCATGTCTCCGTATGAAAATGGTCGCATAGTAGCGTGTTTGGTGAGCTTTGTTGTACGGTGCGATAGGTCTGTATTATTTAGGTCAAAGGGTTTAACTAACAAAGCTCTAGCACAGTAACCATTCTACAACCAAGACACCGCTATCGGAGAATCCTGTTATTCTGCTGTGCAGGCGTCTTCTTGGTTCATTACACTTAGGTACAGAGGCAGCTACAGTTATATCCACTGCCCTGACCTGAGCTCATCTGTTTCTGTATATACGGGGCAATTCCGTTATCTGCTGCTGCCTGCATCCTGGATAACTGCGGAAAGCAACATGGCTCCTGCCACTGCGCACCCCTATGGGGGGGGGGTGCATGGTGAAAGGAACGGTGGCCCTCATTCCGAGTTGATCGCTAGCTGCCGTTGTTCGCTGCGAAGCGATCATTAAAAAAAACGGCTAAACTGCGCATGCGTATGCACCGCAATGCGCACACGCGGCGTACGGGTACAAAGAGCATCGTGGTTTTGCACAGGTTCTAGCGACGCTTTCAGTCGCACTGGCGGTCGCAAGGAGATTGACTGGAAGTGCGAGTTTCTGGGTGGCAACTGACCGTTTTCTGGGAGTGTTTGGGAAAATACAGGTATGGCCGAGCGTTTGCAGGGCGGGTATCTGACGTCATTACCGTGTCATTCGTCGCAGCAATCATCGCACAGAATAAGTAACTACAGGGCTGGTCTTGTATTGCACAAAATGTGTTTGCAGCCACTCTGCTGCACAGGCGTTCACACTCCTGCTAAGCGAAAATACACTCCCCCGTGGGCGGCGACTATGCGCTTGCACGGCTGCTAAAAACAGCGAGCCAGCGATCAACTCGGAATGAGGGTCGGTGTTGTGTCTGCTAAGTGCCGTCATTACCAGTATTTTGGGCTAAGTTGTTCCCACCTAGATGATAGAGTTCCCCTTTAAGTCCAGGGGGCTAAATGGATATTACAGAATTAGTTACTTGCAGATGTTTATGGTGTACATATATTTCTGTTACTTCTCGGTGCTCTGTCTACGCCTATGTATTTATGTGTGTACATATGTATTGTATTCAATATAACTGTATCTCTCGGGCAATGTTAACACGCACGCAATGGTTTTTAAATGGACTTTAAAATGATCATCTAAGAGTTTATTGAACAATTTGTATTTACATGAACAATCTACCTGTGAAAATGATATTGCCTAATTAAGTTAATTATGCGGAGGAATAGAATAGGACTTCAAGCTGAAATTGGCAGTTGAAATCTCAGAAACACAGCATTTCGACTATTTGACACATTAAGTGTAAGTAACTAACTATCCTTAGCGGCATCTGAAACAATGGAAACAGACTATGTAATCCACCATTTATTTCTATGGTTCAAAATGCTGCTGAGAAAAATCTGTTCCTTACGTCTTTGCTGACAAATTGCAGTTATGCTACAGTATATTTCTCAGTTTTCAACAGGTGATTTTAGGCAGAAGTCCTATTTTAAGTACAGGAGTTTTTGGAATAAGTTGTAATACCAAGTATAATGATTATAATGGTTTTTTTTTTTGTTTTAAATATGGTTGATAAACCAGACACCTGTTCACATAGAAAATTATTTTCAAGTTAAGGGTAATGAAATGATCAAACCGACAAATAATCCTATTTTAAACAAATCTATTGGATTAGATTGCACCATTTAAGATTGTGAGTGTTTTGCAAACTGAGCGACAATTGTAAGATCTCATTTAATAGGATTGTTTCCGAAATTACAATGGTTGCATGTGTGTAAACTCAAAGATGTTAGCAATGGGAATAAAATAAATAGTAGTGTAATATTTGCACAGAAGGTTAAGCATACAGTATATTATAGATACCACCCCAGTATATATTTTAAATGTCTTTATATACCAGTACCTTGAATTACCAATGTATGCGCCTCCGCCCTACACAAAAGAAGCCACGTTCCTTTAGTGGCTATTCCATGTCACTACACTGAATACTATTACAATATCATAATAAACGGAAGATAAAGTTAAGTACGTGTTCGTTATAGTATCAACACTTTTGAAGCTTGATGAAAGGTCTCGCTGTGTAAGTGCGCAGTTTCCAGCTGTGCCGGGACTTAGGGTCTACAAACAATAGATGTGTCTTCTATAACAGTGGCATATTCTGATTTGTGTATAATAAGATACAAGGTTTATTACTTAGGAAATTGTAAGTTTATTACAGATCCTGTCATCAATTCAATCACTTGGGTCAAACGGCGCTAATTCAGGTTGGGCAGTCACAATTTGGGGGTTCTATCTTGTCTGTATCGTGGTGGGAGAGTTGGGAAGTATAGCCGATCACTGCTGCTACATGTAGTGGAACACAGGTTCTCAAACTCAGTCCTCAGCACCACAAACAGTCCATGTTTTCCAGGTCTTCTCACAGAATCGCAAGTGAGGTAATTATCTCCACCTGTGGATCTCTTCAAATGTGTCTGTGAATAATGACTACACCTGTGCACCTGCTGGGTGACCTGGGGAACGTGAGGTGTTTGGGGTTCTGAGGACCGAGTGCGTGTGACACTGAGGGGTAAATTTACTAAAGCCTCTAAAAATGAAAAGAGGTGATGTTGCCCATAGTAACCAATCCAGATTCTGTCTATCATTTCTCTATTGCATCCTAGAAACTGACACAGAATCAGAGTGGTTGCTATGGGTAACATCCTCTTTTCATTTCTAGAAGCTTTTAGTAAATTCACCCCTGAGTGTGTGGTGGCAGTGGTGAGGAGGGGGCACTAACGAGCCGCTTGAGTGCTAGAGCAATACCCAATAAATATTTAACTTTTTCTAAAAATAAAAGCTTTAAAAAAACATCCCTGCCTTTTCAGCTAACAGGGCCGCATAATATTGATCCACTGTCCATCTCCTTGGATGTAGACCAAACATTAATGGAAATATGGCAGCATGGATTGGGCAACCTGTGAATAGTTGTCTGAGAAAAACCCAGCTGTTCTGACAATTCATGGAAAGAAAACAGGATAATTCAACATATCAAGCTGCTGCCAAATTATCACCCATATATAAACCTCTCTCCAGCCAGCCGCACAAATACCAGTCAGCAACCAGAAGACAACCTGGAGGAAATCCGTTGGATGAGAGAACATATTTTGCACAAAGAATTCCTATAGATGACACTGTTTTGCTACTAAAATAAACTGAAAAGTTCAGTTACACTTAATTTCCAGATTTGAATTGAGTACAGTTCCCCTTTAAAAAGACCATGTGCGTACACTATACAATGTGCTGTATGCTTCCTCAGCAGTCTTCTGTACAAACGTAACCTGAAATCCTGAACAGTGAGCTCATAGTGATTGGTTTGTGGTCAGAGCTAGAACACTGCCCGGGTTGTGGTTAATGACCATATAATGACGCTGAATTTCCCTGGAAGAGAAGACCCAGAAATCTGACCAGATATTTTATATAGTAAAGCACTGATCATTGTACTGTACATCATACGACAAGGCAGACGTTACTTTTGTTTTGATATGACCTTGAATAGTTGAGTGCTGGATTTTCCAACATGGTTTTGCAGGGCCGGCTCCCAGAATTTTTGAAGCCCTCCCCGACCCCTTCGCCACCGCGTAAGACGCACGCTCCTGGGAAAGTAGACGTGGCCTCGCAACTATATTTTATGTCGAATATATAAATAAATACATCGTCACCAGCCCCTTTATACACACACACAATTAGCAGCCTTACACATAACTGGCCTAATTCAGACCTGATCGCAGCAGCAAATGTGTTAGCTAATGGGCAAAACTATGTGCACTGCAGGGGGGGCAGATATAACATGTGCATAGAGAGTTAGATTTGGGTGGGTTATATTGTTTCTGTGCAGGGTGAATACTGGCTGCTTCATTTTTACACTGCAATTTAGATTTCAGTTTGAACACATCCCACCCAAAGCTAACTATCTCTGCACATGTTACATCTGCCCGCCCCCCCCCCCCCCCCCACCTGCACTGCACATGGTTTTGCCCACTAGCTAACAAATTTGCTGCTGCGATCAGGTCTGAATTAGGCCCAATGTCCCCAGTATAGTGCCCGATACACATAATGCCCCAGTAGTGCCAATTACACATAATGCACCCATTATTTATAGAACACACACATTTCAGTCCTGTACATCAGTTCCTGCCCCAAAGGAGCTTACAATCTATATTCTCTACTACCATATAAACTAAGTTAAATTTCTGTGTCAGCAGTCATTTAACCTACCAGTATGTTTTTGTAGTGTAGAAAAAAAAAATATGGTGAACATACAAACTCTACACAGATCAACCATGTTCAGGAACAGAGCTCATGCCCATGGTGCTGAGAGGCAGCAATACGGACCACTACACCAACCATGGCATCATTAATTGTTTTCTTTCCATTATTTGACAAAATTATGTTGATATTTATGGGCTCAAAAGAAATAATTTTAATGATACCGTCAAATAAATAATTTCATCAAACCTAAAATAAAGAAACAAAATATTGAACTGCACAATACAAACAAAATATTTATTCACGTATAAATGAAAATCATTTTTGGTTCCCGTAGATAGTGTTAGAATAATTCATGTTTTGGGTACTTGGCATTCGGATAATCAGAGTACTACTGTAACATATAGAATATATACCTTACTTGGGATTAAACTGAAAACTACTTTTGCATGTGGTTAATTAATGATTATAGTTATTAAATGGGCATTAGCATATTTGCTTCGTTATTCGACCCTCTGTGCAGATTAATACAGTGTAGAATATGACATCCTTTGATACGGATCATGACCAGTGGCCTATTATGGGCCTAATTCAGACCTGATCGCAGCAGCAAATTTGTTAGCTAATGGGCAAAACCATGTGCACTGCAGGGGGGGCAGATGTAACATGTGCAGAGAGAGTTAGATTTGGGTGGGGTGTGTTCAAACTGAAATCTAAGTTGCAGTGTAAGAATAAAACAGCCAGTATTTACCCTGCACAGAAACACTACAACCCACCGAAATCTAACTCTATCTGCACATGTTACATCTGCCACACCTGCAGTGCACATGGGGGGGGGGGGGGGGTAGTTCCGAATTACGCTACAATCATGTTCCCAGACATGCGGGGGGACGCCCAGCACAGGGCTAGTCCACCCCGCATGTCTGTCCGCCCCTCCCACCGCACAAGTACAAAAGCATCGTACAGCGGCGATGCTTTTGTACTTGTTGAGTAACTCCCGGCCAGCGCAGCTCCTGCGGCTAGCCGGGAGTTGCTCGTCGCAGCAGCTGCGTGTAACGTCCGGTCTGGCCACGCCTGCGTTGGCTGAACCGCGCCCCCAACACGGCGGCCTAAAGCCGCCGTGCCGCCCATCGACTGCCTCTGCCCGGCGCAATTCCGACCCGAACGCTGCGCTGCGAACAACTGCGGTGAGCGATCGGGTCGGAATGACCCCCATGCTTTTGCCCATTAGCTAACAAATTTGCTGCTGTGATCAGGTCTGAATTAGGCCCGATGTGCCACGTAACCATCCACAGAAAACAATACATACAGGGCCAGATGTACTAAGCCTTAAAAAAGTGATACCGTGGAGAGTGATAAAGTGCCAGCCAATCAGCTACTAACTGGCATGTCACAGGACAGGAGCTGGTTGGTTGGTAGTTTATCACTCTCCACTTTATCACTTTGAGGCTTAGTACATCTGGCCCACAATATGGGAGGAGCCTTGTCCATGATTGGTCAGCAATCCATTATCTGTATGTGTGATTTCCCGGCAGACTCAGGACAGTGAAGGCTCATGGACCTCAGTTACAACAAAGCCGTGCAGATAGGGGAGGTCACATGTATATAGACAATGTATAATGGTAGATCAGACCACAATTTCCTTGCCTGCATATGCTTGAAGTTACAGCTAACCTGACACGTACCCATCCCCAGCTCAGTGCTTCCATACAAAATGCCTGTGTTAGAACAACGGGTCAGTAGGCCAATGCAGGAGAACCAAAGTTACTGGTGAGCCATCTACATGGACTATAGTGTGAGCTCACAACCAGCAGGTCACATGACTGATTACATCACCATTAAAAGTCTTGGACAAAGTTTATCTAACAACCAAACCTTAAATTTGGATGCTTCCTGCGCCAAGTGTCATTAAATGTGCTTGAGTTTATATAAATGGTGGGGTGCATAATTGTTGCAGGGATTTTTGTCTCCATTACAAGTATATATTTATTTTGGTGCCATTTTCCATTATGTTCTTTAAAAAAAAAAAAAAGCTTGCTACAACATTTTTCCAGACAAGACTTTTTTTGTTGCTAGGATTGTTCTTTAAGCAGAACATGGGAATAAGTGCCAAGGATTAGTCACGGAAATGTCTGGGTCAGGTTTGCAGGATGACGCTATGTAGAAAAGGCAGACGGGGTTTCCTAGGATCAGTCTGGAGCGGAACACGTTAAATAGAGCTGCGGTCACCTCTTATTTATTGAGTGATCAGTCATTGAGATCCTCCAGCACTGGGCTCCTGTTCTACAGACGGTCAGGGGTTGGAACATATGAAACACTAACTCTGATCACTGCAGAATATAAGGGACGCAATGGAGTGATTTGTGTGTGTGTCCATGCATCTAAGTCGCACTGCGCATGAGTCCCGGTTGTGGGTGAGACGCATGGGAGACGTACGGTTAACCAGCAAAAGATGCTGCAAATCTGCCCTAAAACGCCACCATACCCTTTTTTGTGGACAATATTGTAATTTAGAAGTTGTGCGTTGTAGTGTGCGTCCTTTTAGTATGAAGCGGAGGTAAAACCGGGCGATTGGACAGCAAAATTGAATTCTAAATCTGTTAAATATTTAACAATTTACAAAAATCTAAAAAATATATACCTCTAAATTCACAAATAATTATGTAATGTCTGCTATCAGGTGAGGCAGCGCACGTGCTGGAGGCACGAGGTGTGAGGCCTGAGAAGAACATTCTGGTGCGCCGGTACCCCAAGATTGTCTAATGTTTGCACTTGAATGGAAATTACAGGCAAAATAGGAACTTCTGGTTTAATCTGCGCCCTCCCTCCAGCTAGTAGAGACACGGGTAATACTCACTCGCTCAGGTGAGTGTAACCTGTAACTGTTATGCCTGGAGAATTTCCAATATGGACGCCATCGTGTTGTGTTGCCAGGCCGAAACGGCTTGGTCAGAGCCCCGCATCCAATCAGCTTCCATCTTGAGATGCGTTTATATCATGCATACTGTATGTGCGGAAATCGGTAACGTTTGTCTTTTTTTTTATTTACCTTAGTGCCTTTTGTATGACCATTTTTTTACAATGGCTCCTCCCCTGTCTAAATCTCTATCCGTTTGATAGATAGACAGTGTCTAGTTAGACAGTCAATAGATAGACACCATATATTAGACAGACATTAGGTTGACAGGGTCAAAAGGTCGACAGGGTCAAAAGGTCGACATGGAAAAGGTCGACCGGTCAAAAGGTCGACATGAAAATGGTCGACATAAAAAAAGATAGACAAATGTTGTTGTTTTTTTAATGTAACATGTCTTTGGATTATTTCATACTTTCTCTATCCATGTCGGCATAGAGTTGGTTATAAACCTTGTGGCGAGCGCAGCGAGCCACCGTGCCCGAAGCGTGGCGAGCGAAGCGAGCCCCGCGAGGGTATGCCTCTCTACAATTGGGGGTCCCAGATGACAAAACTATCCACGCAAACCACAAAAATGCAAATTGCATTGGAACCTGAGTGCCGGCAGCCGTCATCGCTCTTTCACCTCCGTAACTATTATTCTGAATCACTGTCCACAAGTTCTGTTCATATATACACTTTATTTAATAAATACTGTATCTTTAACTATTAAAAAAAAAACTATTTTCTCCCCCGGGTTTGCTGCATGTGGCTGTCACCACAGCTGAGTCCCATAGTTCTGCATTCAGAGCAGCTCCGTCCATCAGTCACAGTTCTCCTTGTTCCTCTCCAGCTGAGCCGTATCCTGCGAGCTTAGTAAATAAGTGTCGATGAAGGTGAAGATCTCGTCAGATGTCGTCGGCACCATGAACCGCTCCCGGTCTACTCCGTGCTTGTCAATAAGAACCATATTGAAATAGGCCCGGGTAATATGCAGGGCCTGCCTGAGGGGACACAACAAGGGATTGGAAGGTGTTGATTACACAGGTCTCTATATAAGCCTGACCCGTGTCATCCAATTAGCTGCAGTTACTGTAATTATAGGAGTTTAGCCAATTAGTGAAACACGTCTTTTGCGTTAAGTGCTGATCATCGTTAGAGACAGTGATCAAATGACAAAAAATGTAAAAGGCTGGTAAGCTCCCGGTGCAGGAGATGAAGGCGTCTGATTGGTCGTGAGCCAGGAAAGGTGGCCATGTTTACAAACAATCAGATGCCTTGTTTCAGGCATAAATATTTAGAACATCTACCAATCAATAGCTGCCAGCAGCTACACTCCCACTACGTGGCTGCCGGGCCTTTCACACGCATACTACCACGCATCACCATCCTCACCCGCATACTACCCCGTATCACCATCCACACCCGCATACTACCCCGTATCACCATCCACACCCGCATACTACCCCGTATCACCATCCACACCCGCATACTACCCCGTATCACCATCCACACCCGCATACTACCCCGTATCACCATCCACACCCGCATACTACCCCGTATCACCATCCACACCCGCATACTACCCTGTATCACCATCCACACCCGCATCAACATCCACACCCGCATACTACCCCGTATCAACATCCACACCCGCATACTACCCTGTATCACTATCCATACCCACATACTACCCTGTATCACCATCCACACCCGCATATTACCCCGTATCACCATCCACACCCGCATACTACCCCGTATCACCATCCACACCCGCATACTACCCCATATCACCATCCCCACCCACACACTACCCCGTATCCCCACCCACACCCGCATTCTACCTTGTAACACAGAAATCTGTTTCATCCTATGACATACATCTTATAGAGAAGCAAAGTCGAGTTACCTTAATTGTTCGATGAGTTCCCCGGACAGCTGCTGAGCGCGCACACGCCCCACCTCCTTTGGCACCTCTCCCACCAACTCCACCACTATTACATGTCGCTGATCCAGACCACAGGTCGCCCTCTGCGAAAGAGACGTGTAACGGTGAGGAGTACGTAATGTCCTGGCACTGACTGTGCGTCTGTATAGATGATCTTGCAAGTTCATTCTGACTCATTGTGTTATACGCTCAGACCTCTGGCACGAACTACTCTGCTCTATCCAGGAGCTAATACGCTATGATATAATACACAAAATAAAATGTAAGTAATATAGTATGCTTCCTATCGACTACAAGTGGACACAGCTATTGTGCAGGCTGAACCTGTACATAAAATAATGCAATCCATCAATACATCCCATACTAGGTCCATATAACCTGGCACGCTCACAGAAGGACACACATTTATATTATTAGATGAATAAATAATTATTGCGCTCATCTACTCATCCAATAACTGCAAATCACATATCAATATCACATATCAATATCAATATCCTTGTGTATCAATACCTATTTCCCTCTAGATTGTAAGCTTGTGAGCAGGGCCTTCCTACCGCTATGTCTGTCTTTGCCCTGTTTTGTTCTATAACTGTTGTTCTAATTGTAAAGCGCAACGGAATATGCTGCGCTATATAAGAAACTGCTAATAATAATAATAATAATATCAATAGACCACAGCACAATCATATACGTTCTACAACAGCCATCTGGGGTTTTACACCACAGTTATACCTTGCCCACAGCCGGAGCAGCGAGAGATTTTCCTACACGCAGAGTTTGCATAAATAAAAACATATTAGAGAATTGTTGACTTGAGCGCAACCACAGGAGCGTATCAGATAACGTTAATAAAGAACCTGTATCTTACAACCTACAGTGTAAGGTCTGAAGCATCAGACAAATGATGTCACCCCATTTCATTTCTATATGACCAATACTGTCATTTACAGCTTACTTCTAATTACATTATGCAATCTCTTACCAGTAGCTCGTTAGTAATTACATAAACCCAGGCAACCCCACAAAACAGCTAAGCAGCCCCCCCAGAAAGCACGGCAGAGATTCTGAGCACTGTGGAAAATGATGGACTGCTTCAGAAGCCAAACCTACACTCAGATCGGGCCTACACTCTACCTGCTAAGTGGCGCACGTATGGGGGGGTTTCCAAGCACCCAGAAACCCCCCTCCACCAAAAAAAACTTCTTCTTTTTTGTTGCTGCATGAGTATTATTAATGGCTGTCTAGTGTCCTCTGCAGCCTGCTGTCTTCCTGGTGGCACTTGTGAGTGCTTAATAAAAGTTTACTTTATTTTAATTATAGTACATATATATCCATGTGCATACATATATACACATGTATATACATACATATAAACACACACACACATATGATATATATACATGCGTATATACTATATATACATGTGCACTGTATGTGTTTATATATATATATATATACACACACATACATGTTTAATATGCTATGTATATGTATATATATGTATGTATATATATATATATATATATATACACACACACACACACATGTATATACACACACACGCTAGTTTTACGGACCCAGCATATACTGGGTCACCTCAGTCCCCACCCCCGTGCTTGGCTCCACCCAGTTCTGGAACCCCCCCCCATGCAAATCCTGAGTTTGCTACTGTCGCTGCTGTATTGTACTGACACTCACCCCACTAACTGCTAACCCACAGTCTCTGCTTATAACATACAGCACGGAAGATAAGGACTAATTGGAGCATTTCTAATTCCCCAATCGTGTATCATAAACAAAATCTAATAATAAATGCAACTAATGCACAGTTAGTGCTCAGGTTAGATGATGCACACAGCAACCCAGGTAAGTGTTGGGGACTTTGAACCCCCGAAGGAGTCCATAAGTTTACAAGGGTTGCAGATTATTTACGGTTGGTGTGATTCCAATAGTGTCAGCATTGTATCTCGTCAGTATCTAGGCGCACAGTGTTCACCAGGGAATCTATACTGGAAATGGAACCGTTTTATTCCGCAGTAATTCTAGTCTTACAGTAAATAACAACTGGTGATCACAGTAACTTTGTGGCGTTAATAGAGGACATGTGACGCAGATATAGGACATGTGCGAGGTGAGTTTTGTTGTACATAGGAAAGGGATTAGGACTGAGGCTTAGCAATAACCTGCCAGCATTACGGGCCCAGAAACTGTACTGCGTCTTGGGTTCAATGATGCTCTCTGACGCACGGATCACGTCTACTCTTTAGCACCTACCTGCAACGCGTCGCTCTGGAGTCTGTAATAGCGGTCTGAGGAGCTGGGCGCAGAGATAATCAGCAGACGCTGCTTCTCAAAGAACTGATCCAGGAAGCCTCCAGGAGAATTCACGTTGACATTTATTTGCATGGCTGAGATAGAGAGACAAAGTCACAGGGTGAGAGATGAATGCAGGATAATAACGTGGAATCATGCACCGGTACGGCGATAAGGACCTGCAGGTGAGGAGGGGCAGGTGTGTCTGGAGTCCGCTGCCTGCTCTAACTAATGTTTCAAAGATATAAATTAAATCAAAAGGATTAATTTTAACTGTTTCCATTGAGCAGTTCCCAGGGTGTCACCATGATGCAATTATCAATCCTTTAGATTAGTTGGTATTACTCATCACCCAATGTATAACTGCACTGGTGTAGTGGGGTCAATGCATTATGGCTCGTTTAGGTCGCAGAAATGCAGGTAGGGGACATCGCACACTTTTTTTTTTTTGCACAAATTGACCTGTTTTTGCAGCAAGGGTTTCTGGGCACAGATGCGGCGTCTACAGGGGGTGGGTGAGCGGATCAGGATTTTAAGAAGGTTTCACAAACTGGCCAAGGTAGGAGAATCCAAGGACTTGGAAGTTGGTGCACAAATTTGTGAAGAGAGCGAGGTACCAGAAACTGATAATAATGTTTGTGCCCCCCAAGGACCTTCTCTCGTCTGGAAGGAAGCACTTCCCCAATTGTGGCATTAAACTTTGCTGAAAGGCATTTGTGGGAGATACTGTTATAAATATAGTTATTGCAGGAGCTGTGGCCATCCTGGGACTTGTTAGAGGTGCGTTGCCAGGCCCTCCCCCATATTTATATATGGAACCTGCCAATGCTTGGTATGGGCCCTGCTTACTACCTCCCTCTTCTGATGCACACACATGGAAATGCAAGAGTAGCTGAGCCAAAATACTCTGTGCTAGGTAGGGATGATCACTGATGGCTAGCAACCAGCAATGGTTTGCCACTGATGATCGATGGTGGAGGTCCAAAAGTTCTCCACCATCGATGGCAGGGAACACAAAAAATAAATTAATCCTGGGGGCCTGAAGAATGACACATTGCGCTGCCCCCAATGCTCCACTTAGTCGCCGCCCCCTCTTTCCTAATTGCCCTGCCATCTAAGTGTTGCTGGCACCGATGGTGTGAACAACCGATGTTTCACCTCTATAGTTACTTGCCCTCGAAGAAAAGCAATGATGACACCATCGATGGTTAAACAATCATTGACAATCCCTAGTGCAAGATGCAGTGACATTAGTCAATGAGGGAAGGGAGGAGAGCTCAGGTCAGTAAAAAAAGCGCAGCCAACATGGCGTAGCGTCACTCCCTTCTGTGGCGCAATGTTTGCCCAGAGCTGCACTCCGTGGCCATACTCCCACCAAACAGCTCTGATCAGTGGCTGCTGTGAATTCACAGTAAAGGAGTGCAAGATTAGAGACAATGGGAAGGGAAGGCACAAAGTGAGCGTAATATTCAACAGGGCCAAACCGGGCCCAGTACCTCTCACACCACGTACTAGTATTACAATTGTCAGTAGAGATTACTCACGTGTACACGTGGGGGGCATTCCGGCCCACTGCTGGCTGTACTGGCAGACCCTGATGGCTGGCCCCTGGCGCTCATAACCTCCCTCGCACTGATACTCGCAGTTGGCACCGTAGTTGTTGCCTGCCGAGCTGCAGGTGATGTAGCCGTGAGTGGGAGGCGTCAGTATGGGGCATCTTCTCACTGCGGGGAGGAGAGAAGACACGGAGCTCAGACTGTGCCGCCATAACTTGTGACAGGAACCTCTTCTGTGCTGTCACATACAGGGAACTGATCAATCAGAGGATGACACACACTCATTATACACTCATTATATCTCACTGAAACACGCTTCCACCAATGTATTAATGGTCTTTAATCATAGTATATTCAAAGTTTGCATAAGTATTTGGGGGTATATTCAACTGAAGTAGAAAGCTGCCGTCTGTCGAAAAGACGGCAGTTTTCGACTTTTTTAGGTCGGAAGGGGTTCCGACCTATTCAATCAAACCCCAAATTTTTCGACAAGTCGAGGAATTCGACTTGTTGAAAAGCACGTGGATCGGCAGAATAGCTGCCGATCCACGTGCTTGTGTCGATAACGGTTTTGGCCCCCTTTTCGACCATCTCACTTCGACTTTAAAAAAAGTCAAAGTGAGATGGGGAGAGGAGCGCCGGAGACTGGAGAGCCGAGCGGGGACGGGTAGAGCCGAGGCGGGGACCGGGTGAGCAGTGCTGGAGGATGTCAAAGCCGCCGCTCACGGCAGCGTCCACCCGGCTCCAGCAAGCGAGACAGATGCAGGGACAGAGAGGAGGGACGGGAGAGGCAGAGAGACTGGGGGGGAGATGGGGGAGAGCCGCGGGCAGACAGGGGAGAGCAGCACTACAGCAGCGGCTATATAGCTGTAGCGCTGCTCCCCCCCCCCCCCCGCGCATCTCAATTCGACTTTTATAAAAGTCGAATTGAGATGTCATTTGAATAGCCCAGGTCAGACCCGTTCCAACAAATGAATGTCGGAATGGATCCAACTTCAATTGAATTTACCCCTTGGTGTCAATCTCTCACACAGGGGAAAATGTTTCAAGCTTTGGAGAGAGAGATAGTTAAGAAGCTGCCCAAAGCAACCAAATCAGCTTCTAGGATCTGATTGGTTGCTATGGGCAACTGCTACACATTGGGGGTCATTCCGAGTTGTTCGCTCGTTATTTTTCTTCGCATCGGAGCGATTAGTCGCAAACTGCGCATGCGCAATGTTCGCAGTACGCCTGCGCCAAGTAAATTAGCACAAAAGTTTGGTATTTTACTCATGGCCTAACGAAGTTTTTTCATCGTTCTGCTGATCGTAGTGTGATTGACAGGAAGTGGGTGTTTCTGGGCGGAAACTGGCCGTTTTCTGGGAGTGTGCGGAAAAACGCAGGCGTTGCAGGGAAAAACGCGGGAGTGGCTGGAGAAATGGGGGAGTGTCTGGACGAACGCTGGGCGTGTGTGTGACGTCAAACCAGGAACAAAAAAGGACTGAACTGATCGCAATGGCAGAGTAAGTGTCGAGCTACTCAGAAACTGCAAAGAAATTTCTGGTGGTCATTCCGAGTTGATCGCTTTTAGCAGCTTTGCACACGCTAAGCCGCCGCCTACTGGGAGTGAATTTTAGCATAGCAGAATTGCGAACGAAAGATTAGCAGATTTGCGATTAGACAGTTCTTAGCAGTTTCTGAGTAGCTCGGGACTTACTCTGCCACTGCGATCAGTTCAGTCAGTTTCGTTCCTGGTTTGACGTCACAAACACACCCAGCGTTCACCCAGACACTCCCCCGTTTCTCCAGCCACTCCCGCGTTATTCCCAGAAACGGCAGCGTTTTTTCGCACACACCCATAAAACGGCCAGTTTCCGCCCAGAAACACCCACTTCCTGTCAATCACATTACGATCACCAGAACGAAGAAAAAACCTCGTAATGCCGTGAGTAAAATACCTAACTTAATAGCAAATTTACTTGGCGCAGTCGCACTGCGGACATTGCGCATGCGCATTAGCGACTAATCGCTCCGTTGCGAAAAAAAAAAAACGAGCGATCAACTCGGAATGACCCCCTCTATTCGCAATTCTGCTAATCTTTCGTTCGCAATTCTGCAAAGCTAAGATTCACTCCCAGTCGGCGGCGGCTTAACTTGTGCATTTCTGAAAAAAGTAGCTAGTGAGCGAACAACTCGGAAATCGGAATGAGGGCCATTATCTCTCTAGAAAGTTTGATACATTTCCCCCACAGTAAGAAGCACCAACTCAGTGACTAGAGGGGTCATTCCGAGTTGATCGCTCGCTAGCTACTTTTAGCAGCCGTGCAAACGCATAGTCGCCGCCCATGGGGGAGTGTATTTTCACTTTGCAGGAGTGTGAACGCCTGTGCAGCCGCGTGGCAGCAAACACATTTTGTGCAGAACAAGATCAGCCCTGTAGTTACTTATTCCGTGCGTTGATTACAGCGATGAAAGTCCCGGAATTGACATCAGATACCCGCCCTGCAAACGCCTGGACACGCCTGCGTTTTTCCAAATACTCCCAGAAAACGGTCAGTTGCCACCCAGAAACTTCCACTTCCTGTCAATCTCCTTGCGTTCCGCTGTGCGATTGGAATAGTCGCTAGAACCAGTGCACAACCACAAAGGACTTTGTACCAGTACGACGCGCGTGCGCATTGCGGTGCATACACATGCGCAGATTAGCCGTTTTTTTCACTGATCGCTACGCAGCGAACAACGGCAGCTAGCGATCCACTCGGAATGACCCCCTATGACCATAGCTAACATCACGGCTGCCATCATTATATGTGGGTGTAGGTAGGTGCACTTAGGGGCACATGGTTCCTCGTCTGTTCTATGTGAATGGCGCACTAATGGAGCTATCTAATTTGGTAGGGATCATTAATCCCTACTGGAAACAAAAGGTTCTATGCAGATAGAATAATACATCCAAAATCATTCGTGATCCGTTTTCACATTCTCTAACATATAATGTATCCGCGGATTCCATGTTACACATCCTCTCTAACATTCTGTTATTAGGGCCCGGGGCGGCCCTCTGTGGCCTCGGAGGAGCGCAGGGGAGGAGATGGGCGTTGGCTCCTGTACCTTGCACTTTTACAATGAATTTGCAGCTGGCTCTGTTGTGCGCTTGGTCATATGCTGTGTATCGGATGATGTGCTCTCCTTCCGGAAACTCAGATCCGGCCTCCGGCCCTCTGCGGCTTACTCTGCGTATAAAGGAAGAGAATTACAGCTGTTACAATAAAGGACATATAACACATGCACTATAGCTGTGCTGCGCTGGGGGTGCAGGACCCAGTCTCTAGCTACAACCTAAAATAATAGAATTTGCAGCAAAGTGATCATTGTCATTTCAGTAACCTAACTTTATATACATCCCTCAGCCGGTTCTGGTCACACTTCTATAACAATATTACAGCGCCCCTAGTGGCAGAAATCATTATGAGTGTTTGATGCCTTCCCCCAAGCACACGTGATCATTAGGCACATCCTCCTGTACTGGTCATACTGGGAAAAGAGGTACTGATGAAAGAAGACAGTCCTTCTTCCCAGTAACTCTATAACTAATGGCCCAAAATATGCAGGTTTCTTTTTTCTAAAAAAAAAAAAAAGGAAAAATAAATAAATGTTCTGCTACCTGGGGGCAAGGTGCTCACCGTAAGTCATGCAGAATGCCCCCCTCTAGGCACCTTTCCCATACTCATACTCAGGACGGCCTCACAGTCTATTAGGGGCATGATCATAACAAAACGGGTCTATTTTGGGGGTGGATTGGGTCCTGGCCTGGGTAGCTAGGGGAATCTTGTCTTGATCTTGGTGGGAGAGGTGGCCTCACCTTGTTATCACCCCATCGGCTGTATCTTTCACCTGCGGGCTGCCCCAGTATACCACGGCTGTTAGTTTCCCCGGCTCTGCGACTTTCACCCGTGAGGTCGGACACTGAATCTTGGGGGGATCCACATCTGTAAGAAACAAGATGATGAGTTAGTCCCCAAAGACCAACACACAGGCCGCATTGTAACGCATTACAATCATCTACTGCTACTACTCAATTAATACCACATCTCATTAATGATTTGCTTAACTACAATGGAAAAAAAACCCACATGACTTGTTAAATAAACAGGATCAGTTAGCTATCCTGACTCATGTTCTATTCTAGATACATAGTTAATGCCCCCACAGAGCTTGCAATCTGTTTGGATGCATGGGGCGATATGAAGATAAAACATCTTTTGTTGACTGTCTCGGGTCAGAAATGTGACAGGGCCAAAGGTCATGCGTTACCCACAGACTGGCATGACCCAACTGCACACTCTAGCTATAGGCCAATCTCTCAATGTAAAAATCCTTGCCAAGACTGGCTTCCAGACTGCCATTGGCTATCCTCACTTTGGTTCAACCAGGCCAGATGAGTTTTATCCCTGGCCACCAAGATAATACAGGCAGAGCTCATACATTTGGCAAACATAGGTCCTGTGTCCCAGTTTTGGTGGTGGCCTTGGAAGCCCTTTAACCGGGTTGACTGGTCTTTCATAACTCTCCAAGCCTTCAGTTTTCATATTTGGAGTTGCTTCCTTGGATTACAACCCATTGTTTTTGATTGGAGGGAATTCTGACTGATACAAAATGGCTGCCTGCAGTGTTATGTGTCTGAGGCCTCAACATCTTTATTCCTTCCCACACAAGTAAATGTAAGCTTCATAGTGTGATCAGACCTATCTGCGTGAGTTCAGGTGACAAATGGTTTCCATAGACTTGACGGTATGTACTATAGCTACAGCAATAAGGCGTAAGACTGCCCTGCAACCAATCCATCGGAAAATTTACCTACACAAATAGGTTCTTCCCCGCTCCACTGGCCGTCTTCCATGCAGACACGATTGCGATCCCCCTCTATCAGATAGCCAAGATGGCAGGTATAATCGCAGCGGGATCCCTCGTCAGTGCCTAGCGAGCATCGGTACGACCCATTGGGTATTGCCGGCAGAACGTGGCATCGGATCCCTGGAATACAGCAGAGAATATGGAGTAATGTCTGGTGTATAATTCCTCCTGCTCCCCAGAAACAAGACCATCTACTACATGTGACGATATTACATGAATAGAACAATGTCATGCTTATAGCTTCCTGTGTCACTCTGCTTGGAAAGGACTTAGGGGGAGATTTATCAAAACTTGGAGAGTGAAAGTACCAGCCAATCAGCATCTAGTCAATTTACAGGCTGTGTTTGAAAAATTACAGGAGTTGATTGGTTGCTAGATTATCTCTCTCTCTCCAAACTTTGATAAATCTCCCCATTAGTTGGTACAGTCACAATAACATTCCACACTCAATTAGAGTTTTTTTCTTATTTTCCTATTTTGTTACATAGTTTTTTGTTCTCTAGTCTCTGTCTTTGAATGAAACGTTAGCTGGAAGCCCAAATCCGGACTTCCAGTGCACTCAACATTAGCGATCCGATAAAGCCGGACCATGCATGCCCAGAGGAGACCAGAACTGGCAGGGGTGTGGTAAGAGGACTCTTACCGCTGCCAGACAGTACCCCCAGGGAGCAGAGTACCACTCTTTCTTATTGCCCAGTCTTGGTAGACGGGTGTGGTTCATCAAATCGACAGTATCTAGGTCGACAATGTTTAGGTCGACCACTATAGGTCGACAGTCACTAGGTCGACATGGATGGAAGGGCGACAGGGTTTCTAGGTCGACATGTGCTAGATCGACAGGTCTAAAGGTCGACATGAGGGTTTTGTTTTGTGTCATTTTCTTCGTAGAGTGACCGGGATCCCAAATTAGTGCACCGCGTCCCCTCGCATGGCTCGCTTCGCTCGCCATGCGAGGGCATGGTGCCTTCGCTCGGCACACTTTCCCGTTCCAATCGTAGTCCACGTGGATCGCTAAGTATGAAAAAATTCAAAAAAAATATTATTTTTTTTAAAAACTCATGTCGACCTTTAGACCTGTCGACCTAGCACATGTCGACCTAGAAACCCTGTCGACCTTCCATCCATGTCGACCTAGTGACTGTCGACCTATAGTGGTCGACCTAAACATTGTCGACCTAGTGACTGTCGACCTATAGTGGTCGACCTAAACATTGTCGACCTAGTGACTGTCGATCTTCAGACCGGATCCCTTGGTAGACAGGCTAGTATATCAGAATGTCAGCGCAGTTATTGCCCCGACTTCCACAAATCGGTTGTCTTGTTGGTCGTTATTTTGCTTCCATTTTATTGCAACTCAGTTTCTGTAACAGTTGTGGTGAAAATAATATAACCTTGTTTTTGCTGAATATGGAGTTTGTGAACAAGCTCTGGTATCTCCCCAACCTCTACTGGCCATGGTGTCTGATAAATGCTGCTATAGCTTGGGGAGTACTATCCTTGAAGATATGCCGATAAGACAATGCCAGGGGTACGAGATGGGGGTGGGAAGTGGGTACTAGTTACCCTGGCATGTGCGAGGGGATTGGACCAGCTGGTAAGGAGGACACTTGCTTTTTGGCAGTGCTCATAGTATTTTTTATTTTTATGGAGTGCGTGTGGCCAGGTTCCCCTGATATCACCCAGGCCTCTGCCATATGTCTGGACAAAGTCCTCTGCCCAAAGTACAAAACAATTATTGTGCTGAAATTCTTTATTTGAGTGTAGGAATGGCCAGAGGTCAGATGGAGAAGACTTTGATGCCAGTTGGCCATCTTAGCAATATGTGGAATTAACTATTTCCACTTTTAATTCAGAGTACACCATAAAGTACCAAAACTAAAACATGTCCCAGCATGGCCTACGGTGACAGAGGATCAGTTTCTCATTAGGAATCAGTGGCGCCACTGAATGAATAATACGTTATAAATCACTGACTTGCAATACAACGCATTGGTTCAGAATGCACTACGGCTGCTTTCATAGGCCTCTAATGACTGACAGCCACAGGAAACAGAGTCAAACATCCCCAGAAAGTAGTTAGGATGACATCAATGAGTTAATCAGGGATGCTTGTATTGTATCACAAGCATTCGGTACAGCGCGGTGACCTCTGTAAGTGTTACACAATCATTACAGCCCGGGTAGTTGCACTTCAGTATATGGGGGTCATTCCGAGTTGATCGCTAGCTGCCGTTGTTCGCGGCGCAGCGATCAGGCTAAAAATCGGCATTTCTGCGCATGCGTATGCACCGCAAAGTCCTTTGTGGTTTTGCACAGGTTCTAGCGAAGCTTTCAGTCGCACGGCAGAACGTAGGAAGATTGACATGAAGGGGGCGTTTCTGGGTGGCAACCGACCGTTTTAAGGGAGTGCTTAGAAAAACGCAGGCCTGTCGGGGAAAACGCAGGCGTGGCTGGGCGAACGCTGGATGGGTGTGTGACGTCAAAAGCCGTCCCTCCGTCGTTAGAATCCACGCACACGGAGAGTAACTACAGGGCTGGTCTTGTTTTGCACAAAATGTTTTTGCAGCCGCTCTGCTGCACAAGCGTTTGCACTTCTGCAAAGCGAAAATACACTCCCCGGTGGGCGGCGACAATGCGTTTGCACGGCTGCTAAAAGTAGCTAGCGAGCGATCAACTCGGAATGACCCCCAATATCAATTATACAATGACACAGTAACTTACGTCTACAGTGAGCGTATCCCGACCAGCGGCGATTCTGCAAGCAACGCACAGAACTCTGTCCGATAAGTCTGAATCCCTGGTCACAGGATAAGCTGCAGCGGGTCCCCAGGCTGCTGCGATACCCCCCACCCAGAGGAGAGTAGCAGGCAGCTTCCCCATCCTGGATCTTCAGGTCATAACACCAGCGAGAAACTTGCAGGGAAACAAGGAGGAAATAAATAGGAGACAGCTGAAACATCTGATTATCCGGGAGATTCACATATATTTACCCCATCAATGCAGTGCGCTGTGCTGACCGTAATTATACATTAGCGGCAATGGGGGAACAGCTGATAAAACATTTATAATACTTATCTTTTCCTTTTTATTTCAATATCATATTATCCTATTATACTACTGTATTATACCGTGTTACAGGTTGTGCTCGATAAATGACACTTAGGGGTATATTTATTAAGTGTGGGGGTTTAGAATGAAGATATTGCCCATAGCGGCCAATCAAATTCTACTTATCATTTATCTAGCACCTTCTAGAACATTATAGCTACAATCTGATTGGTTGCATGAGAAACATCTCCACGTTATCTCTCTCCAAGATTTGATCAATCTCCCCGTAATTGTTACATCGGGCACTAATAAGATAAAATTCTAATTTAAATTTAAAAAACTAGAAATGGATTTTTGGTTGGAATAAAGGGCCCTATGTAACATTCTCTGCGTCTCTGGGATGATAAAGGTCATTTATTTTTTGTTTTGGTTGATCAAAGCCGCAGAATGAAGAACTTTTCGTAAATAAGTACGAATAAAATATTGTAGCGGCAGCTGCGCGGTGCTCATTGGACGGAGCAGCAGACACTTTGTGATGCCTTATACATAAGATATAATAATAAATAATAATAATACTAAAGTATGCGCTGGTGTGACACCGCCCGGAGTCCTCAGGGCCGCAGAGGTACAGATAACGTAGATGGTGGTGCTCCCTACCAATAATGTGCAGAAGAAATGATAGATAGAGGTTAGAGTGTATTTGTCCCCACTGAGCCAGTGTCAGTGAATGAAGCACACAGTACAGGGGAATCACTGCGGAAAGCCTGTACACCACAATGTGACATTCTCCAGCAAGAATTTCTAGAATTTTATGGGTCACTGTGTCTGGTGTCTTTCCAGTTACCGCCTTTGTGGTGTCCGGTAATGAGGGGAAAGAGAACACAAGTGCTGAGACGCCACCACAGTTATTTTAGGAAAAGTCCAGATGAGAATATCCGGCGCCAGAAACACATAAAGCAGCCCACGTTGTGAGACATCTATGGCAACCCGCGATGTGTCTATTTCAGCCCTTATTGTGGTACACCTATGGCAGCTTTCATTGTGGTACACCTATGGCAGCCCTCATTGTGGTACACCCATGGAAGCTGTCAGGGTGGCACGTCTGTGGCATCCTTCATTGTGGTACATCTACAGCAGCCCTCATTGGGGCACATCTGCGGCAGCCCTATAATCCTCCCTCCACTGTTACCCAGTACATTAAGGCTTGATGCAGCGCAACCCAGCAGCAGGAAGGGGGACATGTGATGTCACATGTCCGTACTGTATACAGACCACCAATAAATATGGGATCAGCCCAGGAAATAGTACATTCGGTGCAGAACACCGGATACCATGTTTTTGCACCAGTTTGTAAATGTTCAATCAAAGTTCAGACACATACCACCTTAATAACACCCCTTTCAATAAATATGCTTTTCCCCGTTATCTTCTAAAATACTGCTCAGTGTATCCCCACTAATTAGAGTAAGGGACATCGAGACTTTTTTGCATGTGGCAATCTTGTGAGCGCGACGCGTTTCATTACTGCATGAACCTGGAGATGCTCTCGTCAGCCGGTGCTCTGAGCTGGTTGTCTGACCTTCTGCGGAGTGAGCACAGCCATGTGGCCCTCTGTACAGCAACACCTGCTCCTGTACATGAACCCCCCACCTTTTATTTCACTGCAGTAACCTTGATGTTGGTGTTTGTTATGTACTGTGCACAGCTAGGTGCTACTGAGTGCTTACTCCGTACCTTACAAGAAACCCTTATTGCACCCTCAGCCTGTGCACCTGTCCGCTACGCCAAAAAGCACCCATTTTCTCTCCCTGGAGGAAATCCAGATGTACCTTCACAAATTCAGGAGCACAGCCCCCTCACAGCTGCCCCTGACCTACACACTGCACATTCCGCACCTCGTAAATGACTGCGCTCAGTTGAGAAGACCTGTTATTGCCAAAATACAGACCGGCATCAGGGTAGTAATGATGAGATATAAATATGTGTAGAGCAATTGTTAGCATATAACGGACATGTCCTAGATACTTAGAGCCTCTTGTTTATGTAAGTATGTGAACGTACGACGACAGTGATTGGGACAAGATGTTCCGCATAATACAATGTACACGCGTGCGTGCAGTCACTAAACACTTGCAGATCCTGCACATCTATTCCCGTGATCATTCCATTCTCCTGAATAA
Organism: Pseudophryne corroboree; assembly: GCF_028390025.1. NCBI lineage: Eukaryota > Metazoa > Chordata > Amphibia > Anura > Myobatrachidae > Pseudophryne > Pseudophryne corroboree. Next base: position 457,552,638 of record NC_086451.1, read on the forward strand.
GCCCCAAGTTATAGTACAGTGTATGAGACGTGTTGACGCAGTGGAAAACTTCCATCCATCATTGGGACTGCACTGTAAGTGTTTCCACATGCAATTGGCCTAAACAATATGCTTGATGGGTCATCCCAGAGTCATACTGAGGAAATGCAGACGGAACAGACTTGGAAATGTCTTAAAAGCATGTAAAACATATAATTCAGTAATGTATTGAAGCTCAGGGGCATGGCTGCTTGCATACTCATGTGCGTTAGAAGGTAGATGCACCACAGGCTGTAAAACCTATTCTATAAAACCCATGGAATAAAGAATTAGTTTCTCCTGCCAGCTCTCAGAGTTGCTGTTTGTTCCTAATTAAATTCCTGGGGTCACGAACAGCAACCAGGAAACATACAAATGAGGCATGAGAGTAACATCAGCCAAGAGCTAGCATCCAGTGCAAATCTCTTGTTTATCACTGTGAGTCACAGATCAGAGGAAAGCCTTATAGCGTGTCATAATATTATCTTACAGCAGCAATCCCATGATAAAATAGCTTTTTAGATAGAAAGATCCTTCACCCTCCGCCTTCACATGACTTGCTGAAAGTTGTGAGGCCCTGTCTGGGTAACTGATCTCCATATTTTGTGACCTTCAGAGGGATTTTGAAAAGGAGATAATGATGTAGACCAACAATTCACCTCACTGATGTTGCTAGTTCTCATTAATATTGTTTGAGCCCATAAAATGGCTGCTTGCACTGTGCTTCAGTGAAAGAACCAATTTAAAATGGGGGAAGGGTTTTTAGAAAATGCTCACGCATATTCCTGTTAAAGATACACAGACAAGCTTCTGTGGAAAGGGGGCCGTGCAGCCTCTACAGGGAGGGCCCAATATACACAATGTGGCAAAGCCATGCCCCACAATCCTTAGTAGCGGGGGGCCCAAAATTTCTCATGGCAGCTTTGGGCGGTATTCAATTGTTATATTGCGCCCGATTTGCCGTCTAAAGTGACTGGAGATCGAGGGTCGATATTCTATTGATCTTTTTTATTGCGCTGATCGCGCCCATAGAGGTAGGGTTTAGTCACATAAAGTGGCTAATCCCGACCGAACTAATGAGCGCACTGCATAAAGTTCCGTTTGCGCATTTAAAGTACGGGTCACTTTACACGCGTTTCAGCTTGCCGCCCCCGGTGGGTGCGAGCTGAAATGCCAGCGCTGGCATCTGATTGCACCAGAACTAAGCACCAATTCAATTGCTCCGTTGGGCGCCATCTAGTGGCTGCTGGCAAGAACAACAATTGAATCTCGCCCTCTGTGTTCAATTCCCACCAGGGCCTCATATGTATGTCCTCCTCAATTCTGTGGTTCAATATTGGAAAGCAGCTAGTACTACGAGGACACTATACGAATATACAATGATAACTAAAGGCATATCCATTTTCCAGGTCCAAAAACTATGGCCAAATATTTTATATAAACAGGTGAAGTATAAAATAAAGTTTGCTACATCTTAGTTTGCTGCTAACAGGGCAAATTATTACAGTTAGTGGCTTGGGATGTGGGATGGATATTCATGTTAATATAGCAATGTGCACAACGCAACTTATTGCAGAGTAGTTTTAACACTTAACAAAAGACATGACAGTTTTTATACAACATATACTGTAATAAGATGGAAATACATTGGGCATTTTGTTTAAATGAAATCCTCTAGATTTGTATGGGATATAGGGCCTAATTCAGACCTCATCGCACTACAGGTTGAGTATCCCATATCCAAATATTCCGAAATACTGACTTTTTGGAGTGAAAGTGAGATAGTGAAACCGTTGTTTTTTGATGTCTCAATGTACACAAACATTGTTTAATACACAAAGTTATTAAAAATATTGTATTAAATGACCTTCAGGCTGTGTGTATAAGGTGTATATGAAACATAAATGCATTCTGTGCTTAGATTTAGGTCCCATCGCCATGATATCTCATTATGGGATGCAATTATTCCAAAATACGGAAAAATCTGATATCCAAAATACCTCTGGTCCCAAGCATTTTGGATAAGGGAGACTCAACCTGTACTACGAATTTGCAGAGGTTTGCGATCAGATAGTCGCCGCCCAGACAGAGTGAAAATCTGCATCTGTGCAAGTCTGTGCACGCCGTGCGAAAACCTTTGCAAATGGTGTCGCAGCTGCAAATCCGTTCGCAACTCACTCACCATCAAATGATTTTTGTGTGTGCAGTCTGTGCGTAGCCCAGGACTTACTCCTATACTGCAATACAAGCGGGCTGATCGGGCCGGAGCGGACGTCACACACCCGCCCTGAAAACGCTTGGGAACGCCTGCGTTTTTCCTGACACTCCCAGAAAACGGGCAGTTACCGCCCCCAAACGTCCTCTTCCTATCTATTAGCCTGCGAACACCTAGCTATCAAAAAGACGCAGATTTTTTTGCAGTTTGGCCTCGCCCCTGCACATTACAATCCGTACGCATGCGCAGTTGTTTGATAATCATCCGCTTTGTGATTTTGCACAACAGCGATCAGGACTGAATTAGGCCCATAGTTCATTTGGCACATTGTGCTATTAATTAGTAATTATATATCATTTTTTTGTGATTCTGTGTCTTACCTCGGTAGTTTGGCAGGGGTGCGGACGGGCGGTGTTCAATATAGACCTCATTGTTGTGGCTGTCATCCGCTGGGTACCCTGAGCCTAATGATACATAAACAATGATAGGTGATCCATAAACCAGCGCTTACACTACTACAGGGTGCAGGCAAATAGGGGGAAACACCAGAGAGTTTCCAAGGCCGATATGTGGTGTGAGTTTTGGTAGATTTTGTCGACAGTCATTATATAAGTCTGAACAGTTGGGAAGTACGGTAGACTACAACTCCCATCATGCACTGCATGTATCTATAGATTAGCAGCAGTAACCTGAAATGACGTCATCACCAAGCTGCCTGTAGACTGGTTGAATCAGCTACTGACTGAACACAAAAATGGCCGCCTGAGCTGCCCATAGATGATGTCCACATTTTAATTACATTAATTAATTACTTAGCCGGGTTTGTTGTACTAACTCTCATTAGATTAAGTGGACCCTAATAATTCTGTATGGAGAACTGTATATTTATTAGAGATGAGCGCCGGAAATTTTTCGGGTTTTGTGTTTTGGTTTTGGGTTCGGATCCGCGGCCGTGTTTTGGGTTCGACCGCGTTTTGGCAAAACCTCACCAAATTTTTTTTGTCGGATTCGGGTGTGTTTTGGATTCGGGTGTTTTTTTCAAAAAACACTAAAAAACAGCTTAAATCATAGAATTTGGGGGTCATTTTGATCCCAAAGTATTATTAACCTCAAAAACCATAATTTACACTCATTTTCAGTCTATTCTGAATACCTCACACCTCACAATATTATTTTTAGTCCTAAAATTTGCACCTAGGTCGCTGGATGACTAAGCTAAGCGACCCTAGTGGCCGACACAAACACCGGGCCCATCTAGGAGTGTCACTGCAGTGTCACGCAGGATGTCCCTTCCAAAAAACCCTCCCCAAACAGCACATGACGCAAAGAAAAAAAGAGGCGCAATGAGGTAGCTGTGTGAGTAAGATAAGCGACCCTAGTGGCCGACACAAACACCGGGCCCATCTAGGAGTGTCACTGCAGTGTCACGCAGGATGTCCCTTCCAAAAAACCCTCCCCAAACAGCACATGACGCAAAGAAAAAAAGAGGCGCAATGAGGTAGCTGTGTGAGTAAGATAAGCGACCCTAGTGGCCGACACAAACACCGGGCCCATCTAGGAGTGTCACTGCAGTGTCACGCAGGATGTCCCTTCCAAAAAACCCTCCCCAAACAGCACATGACGCAAAGAAAAAAAGAGGCGCAATGAGGTAGCTGTGTGAGTAAGATAAGCGACCCTAGTGGCAGACACAAACACCGGGCCCATCTAGGAGTGTCACTGCAGTGTCACGCAGGATGTCCCTTCCAAAAAACCCTCCCCAAACAGCACATGACGCAAAGAAAAAAAGAGGCGCAATGAGGTAGCTGTGTGAGTAAGATAAGCGACCCTAGTGGCCGACACAAACACCGGGCCCATCTAGGAGTGTCACTGCAGTGTCACGCAGGATGTCCCTTCCAAAAAACCCTCCCCAAACAGCACATGACGCAAAGAAAAAAAGAGGCGCAATGAGGTAGCTGTGTGAGTAAGATAAGCGACCCTAGTGGCCGACACAAACACCGGGCCCATCTAGGAGTGTCACTGCAGTGTCACGCAGGATGTCCCTTCCAAAAAACCCTCCCCAAACAGCACATGACGCAAAGAAAAAAAGAGGCGCAATGAGGTAGCTGTGTGAGTAAGATAAGCGACCCTAGTGGCCGACACAAACACCGGGCCCATCTAGGAGTGTCACTGCAGTGTCACGCAGGATGTCCCTTCCAAAAAACCCTCCCCAAACAGCACATGACGCAAAGAAAAAAAGAGGCGCAATGAGGTAGCTGTGTGAGTAAGATAAGCGACCCTAGTGGCTGACACAAACACCGGGCCCATCTAGGAGTGGCACTGCAGTGTCACGCAGGATGTCCCTTCCAAAAAACCCTCCCCAAACAGCACATGACGCAAAGAAAAATTAAAGAAAAAAGAGGTGCAAGATGGAATTGTCCTTGGGCCCTCCCACCCACCCTTATGTTGTATAAACAGGACATGCACACTTTAACCAACCCATCATTTCAGTGACAGGGTCTGCCACACGACTGTGACTGAAATGACGGGTTGGTTTGGACCCCCACCAAAAAAGAAGCAATTAATCTCTCCTTGCACAAACTGGCTCTACAGAGGCAAGATGTCCACCTCATCATCATCCTCCGATATAGATTATCAATTCGTCCCCACTGGAATCCACCATCTCAGCTCCCTGTGTACTTTGTGGAGGCAATTGCTGCTGGTCAATGTCTCCACGGAGGAATTGATTATAATTCATTTTAATGAACATCATCTTCTCCACATTTTCTGGATGTAACCTCGTACGCCGATTGCTGACAAGGTGAGCGGCGGCACTAAACACTCTTTCGGAGTACACACTTGTGGGAGGGCAACTTAGGTAGAATAAAGCCAGTTTCTGCAAGGGCCTCCAAATTGCCTCTTTTTCCTGCCAGTATAAGTACGGACTGTGTGACGTGCCTACTTGGATGCGGTCACTCATATAATCCTCCACCATTCTTTCAATGGTGAGAGAATCATATGCAGTGACAGTAGACGACATGTCCGTAATCGTTGTCAGGTCCTTCAGTCCGGACCAGATGTCAGCATCAGCAGTCGCTCCAGACTGCCCTGCATCACCGCCAGCGGGTGGGCTCGGAATTCTGAGCCTTTTCCTCGCACCCCCAGTTGCGGGAGAATGTGAAGGAGGAGATGTTGACAGGTCGCGTTCCGCTTGACTTGACAATTTTCTCACCAGCAGGTCTTTCAACCCCAGCAGACTTGTGTCTGCCGGAAAGAGAGATCCAAGGTAGGCTTTAAATCTAGGATCGAGCACGGTGGCCAAAATGTAGTGCTCTGATTTCAACAGATTGACCACCCGTGAATCCTTGTTAAGCGAATTAAGGGCTCCATCCACAAGTCCCACATGCCTAGCGGAATCGCTCCGTGTTAGCTCCTCCTTCAATGTCTCCAGCTTCTTCTGCAAAAGCCTGATGAGGGGAATGACCTGACTCAGGCTGGCAGTGTCTGAACTGACTTCACGTGTGGCAAGTTCAAAGGGCATCAGAACCTTGCACAACGTTGAAATCATTCTCCACTGCGCTTGAGACAGGTGCATTCCACCTCCTATATCGTGCTCAATTGTATAGGCTTGAATGGCCTTTTGCTGCTCCTCCAACCTCTGAAGCATATAGAGGGTTGAATTCCACCTCGTTACCACTTCTTGCTTCAGATGATGGCAGGGCAGGTTCAGTAGTTTTTGGTGGTGCTCCAGTCTTCTGTACGTGGTGCCTGTACGCCGAAAGTGTCCCGCAATTCTTAAGCCACCGACAGCATCTCTTGCACGCCCCTGTCGTTTTTTTAAAAATTCTGCACCACCAAATTCAAGGTATGTGCAAAACATGGGACGTGCTGGAATTTGCCCATATTTAATGCACACACAATATTGCTGGCGTTGTCCGATGCCACAAATCCACAGGAGAGTCCAATTGGGGTAAGCCATTCCGCGATGATCTTCCTCAGTTGCCGTAAGAGGTTTTCAGCTGTGTGCGTATTCTGGAAAGCGGTGATACAAAGCGTAGCCTGCCTAGGAAAGAGTTGGCGTTTGCGAGATGCTGCTACTGGTGCCGCCGCTGCTGTTCTTGCGGCGGGAGTCCATACATCTACCCAGTGGGCTGTCACAGTCATATAGTCCTGACCCTGCCCTGCTCCACTTGTCCACATGTCCGTGGTTAAGTGGACATTGGGTACAGCTGCATTTTTTAGGACACTGGTGAGTCTTTTTCTGAGGTCTGTGTACATTTTCGGTATCGCCTGCCTAGAGAAGTGGAACCTAGATGGTATTTGGTAACGGGGGCACACTACCTCAAGAAATTGTGTAGTTCCCTGTGAACTAACGGCGGATACCGGACGCACGTCTAACACCAACATAGTTGTCAAGGCCTCAGTTATCCGCTTTGCAGCAGGATGACTGCTGTGATATTTCATCTTCCTCGCAAAGGACTGTTGGACAGTCAATTGCTTACTGGAAGTAGTACAAGTGGTCTTCCGACTTCCCCTCTGGGATGACCATCGACTCCCAGCAGCAACAACAGCAGCGCCAGCAGCAGTAGGCGTTACACGCAAGGATGCATCGGAGGAATCCCAGGCAGGAGAGGAATCGTCAGAATTGCCAGTGACATGGCCTGCAGGACTATTGGCATTCCTGGGGAAGGAGGAAATTGACACTGAGGGAGTTGGTGGGGTGGTTTGCGTGAGCTTGGTTACAAGAGGAAGGGATTTACTGGTCAGTGGACTGCTTCCGCTGTCACCCAAAGTTTTTGAACTTGTCACTGACTTATTATGAATGCGCTGCAGGTGACGTATAAGGGAGGATGTTCCGAGGTGGTTAACGTCCTTACCCCTACTTATTACAGCTTGACAAAGGCAACACACGGCTTGACACCTGTTGTCCGCTTTTCTGTTGAAATACCTCCACACTGAAGAGCTGATTTTTTTGGTATTTTCACCAGGCATGTCAACGGCCATATTCCTCCCACGGACAACAGGTGTCTCCCCGGGTGCCTGACTTAAACAAACCACCTCACCATCAGAATCCTCCTGGTCAATTTCCTCCCCAGCGCCAGCAACACCCATATCCTCCTCATCCTGGTGTACTTCAACACTGACATCTTCAATCTGACTATCAGGAACTGGACTGCGGGTGCTCCTTCCAGCACTTGCAGGGGGCGTGCAAATGGTGGAAGGCGCATGCTCTTCACGTCCAGTGTTGGGAAGGTCAGGCATCGCAACCGACACAATTGGACTCTCCTTGTGGATTTGGGATTTCGAAGAACGCACAGTTCTTTGCGGTGCTTTTGCCAGCTTGAGTCTTTTCAGTTTTCTAGCGAGAGGCTGAGTGCTTCCATCCTCATGTGAAGCTGAAACACTAGCCATGAACATAGGCCAGGGCCTCAGCCGTTCCTTGCCACTCCGTGTGGTAAATGGCATATTGGCAAGTTTACGCTTCTCCTCCGACAATTTTATTTTAGGTTTTGGAGTCCTTTTTTTACTGATATTTGGTGTTTTGGATTTGACATGCTCTGTACTATGACATTTGGCATCGGCCTTGGCAGACGACGTTGCTGGCATTTCATCGTCTCGGCCATGACTAGTGGCAGCAGCTTCAGCACGAGGTGGAAGTGGATCTTGATCTTTCCCTAATTTTGGAACCTCAACATTTTTGTTCTCCATATTTTAATAGGCACAACTAAAAGGCACCTCAGGTAAACAATGGAGATGGATGGATACTAGTATACTTATGGATGGACTGCCGAGTGCCGACACAGAGGTAGCTACAGCCGTGGACTACCGTACTGTGTCTGCTGCTAATATAGACTGGATGATAATGAGATGAAATCAATATATATATATGTATGTATATATAATATCACTAGTACTGCAGCCGGACAGGTAGATAATATATTTATTAGGTAATGATGACTGATGACGGACCTGCTGGACACTGTCAGCTCAGCAGCACCGCAGACTGCTACAGTAAGCTACTATACTATAGTAGTATGTACAAAGAAGAAAGAAAAAAAAAAAACACGGGTAGGTGGTATACAATTATGGATGGACTGCCGAGTGCCGACACAGAGGTAGCTACAGCCGTGGACTAACGTACTGTGTCTGCTGCTAATATAGACTGGATGATTGATAATGAGATGAAATCAATATATATATGTATGTATATATAATATCACTAGTACTGCAGCCGGACAGGTAGATAATATATTTATTAGGTAATGATGACTGATGACGGACCTGCTGGACACTGTCAGCTCAGCAGCACCGCAGACTGCTACAGTAAGCTACTATACTATAGTAGTATGTACAAAGAAGAAAGAAAAAAAAAAACCACGGGTAGGTGGTATACAATTATGGATGGACTGCTGAGTGCCGACACAGAGGTAGCTACAGCCGTGGACTAACGTACTGTGTCTGCTGCTAATATAGACTGGATGATTGATAATGAGATGAAATCAATATATATATGTATGTATATATAATATCACTAGTACTGCAGCCGGACAGGTAGATAATATATTTATTAGGTAATGATGACTGATGACGGACCTGCTGGACACTGTCAGCTCAGCAGCACCGCAGACTGCTACAGTAAGCTACTATACTCTATAGTAGTATGTACAAAGAAGAAAGAAAAAAAAAAAACACGGGTAGGTGGTATACAATTATGGATGGACTGCCGAGTGCCGACACAGAGGTAGCTACAGCCGTGGACTAACGTACTGTGTCTGCTGCTAATATAGACTGGATGATTGATAATGAGATGAAATCAATATATATATGTATGTATATATAATATCACTAGTACTGCAGCCGGACAGGTAGATAATATATTTATTAGGTAATGATGACTGATGACGGACCTGCTGGACACTGTCAGCTCAGCAGCACCGCAGACTGCTACAGTAAGCTACTATACTCTATAGTAGTATGTACAAAGAAGAAAGAAAAAAAAAAACCACGGGTAGGTGGTATACAATTATGGATGGACTGCCGAGTGCCGACACAGAGGTAGCTACAGCCGTGGACTAACGTACTGTGTCTGCTGCTAATATAGAGTCTAGACTGGATGATAAATTATTGATAATGAGATGAAATCAATATAATATCACTAGTACTGCAGCCGGACAGGTACTATATATATTTATTATGTAATGACTGATGACGGACCTGCTGGACACTGTCAGGTCAGCACAGCACCGCAGACTGCTACAGTAAGCTACTATAGTAGTATGTATAAAGAAGAATGAAAAAAAAAAAACCCACGGGTAGGTGGTATACAATATTATATATATATATATTATATACAATTATATATATATATATATATATATATATATATATATATATATTAAACTGGTGGTGATTGATTATTAAACTGGTGGTCACTTCAGGTCACGTTGCAACTTGCAACTAGTACTCCGAGGCCTAAGCAGACAATCACAAAATATATTATTATACTGGTGGTCAGTGTGGTCACAACAATGGCAGTGTGGCACTGACTCTGGCAGCAAAAGTGTGCACTGTACGTTATATGTACTCCTGAGTCCTGCTCTCAGACTCTAACTGCTCCCCACTGTCAGTGTCTCCCCCACAAGTCAGATAATACACTTACAGTCACACTATCTAATCTATAAATATCACTTCAGCAAGTAGTATACAGTATAGTAGTACTCCTCCTAATAATGCTCCCCAAAATACTGTGTCTCTCTCTTCTCTAAACGGAGAGGACACCAGCCACGTCCTCTCCCTATGACTCTCAATGCACGTGTGAAAATGGCGGCGACGCGCGGCTCCTTATATAGAATCCGAGTCTCGCGATAGAATCCGAGCCTCGCGAGAATCCGACAGCGTGATGATGACGTTCGGGCGCGCTCGGGTTAGCCGAGCAAGGCGGGAAGATCCGAGCCTGCTCGGACCCGTGTAAAAAACCTGAAGTTCGGGCGGGTTCGGATTCAGAGGAACCGAACCCGCTCATCTCTAATATTTATGTATGTACTCAGTCTTGGTAAATGAAGTCACATAGACTGGGATCGGTCACTGGTGTAATGGTTACATAAAAATGGTTTGCTTCAGGCACGAAGGTGAACACAATCATTATCAGTTATTTATATAGCGCATACATATTACGCAGCACTTTACACAGGTGATTTATCCGTATATTTACTAAGCCTTGGAGAGAGATAAAGTGCAGATAGATAAAGTACCAGCCAATCAGCCCCTGTCATGTTACAGGCTCTGTTTGAAAAATGACAGGAGCTGATTGGCTGGTGCTTTCTCTCCACTTTATCTCTCTCTTAGGGGTACATTTACTAAGCAGTGATAAGAGTGGAGAAGTGAGCCAGTGGAGAAATTTCCCCATCAACCAATCAGCAGCTCTGTATCATTTTATAGTATGCAAATTATAGATGTTACTTCAGTGCTGATTGGTTGCCATGGGCAACTTCTCCACTGGCTCACTTCTCCGCTCTTATCACTGCTTAGTAAATGTCCCCCTTAGGCTTAGTAAATAGACCACTGAGTCATTTTAAGCAGTCCCTGCCCCAGTGCATCTTATAATCTATATGACCTATCCAATAGACAAAGTCACAAACACATGGAGAACATACAAACTCCACACATAAAGGTCCAAATTTATTAAGCCTTAACAAGTGATAAAGTGGAGACGGATAAAGAGTGATAAAGTACCAGCCAATCAGCTCCTAGCTGTCATGTTTCAAACACAGCCTGTTACATGGCAGTTAGGAGCTGATTGGCTGGAACTTTATCTCTCTTTATCCATCTCCACTTTATCACTTGTTAAGGCTTCATACATTTGGGCCATAGTGCCTTTTGAATGTAACTAATGCCATCAGGGCTGCGAGGCAGCAATGCTAACCACTGTGCCAACCCTGGTGCACATTGAACATCTCCAATTGTCCACTCTTTAAAAGGCTTGATACACTTCCCCCAATGAGCGTGTTATTTCTCTTTATTCCAGCCAAAGCAGCTTTTACATTTGCTCTGAGTAACAAATGTGACACCGTGCAGATGTTTATAATAACCGGGTACATTATATGGAAGCTCTGAGTCATTCTGTCCACTTAGCATCTCATCCATAGATGGTTCCCACAGGAAAACACACGGAGCAGACAGACACTCAGCCCTAGAAAGACCAGAGGTTCCCAATAACTCACATGAAGTTCTTAATGACTTCAGTTTTATTTCATCACTTTTATAGCCAGCCAGAGCACAGCTTGGGCCGAATCGCAGCGCCGCGGAAGCCTACAGCAGCCGTAAAGGTTTATTCAGGAGAATGCTGCAAGTCACACACTGGCGGTTACCCTGGAAGTTAGCTAGAAACGTTTGGTCAGAAAAATTATACAAAAAAAAAAGTTTTTAGTTTTCTGTATGTTATAATTAATAAGGAGTAATAGCCTGTAATTGTCTATAAACTGATATTATTTCCACACATTATGGGTTTAATTAAACACAAATGCCCTTATTTATCAATGAGTCATAAACTTCACTGTGAGTGATAAATTGCACCGGCCAATCAGCTCCTTCCATGTCACAGGCTGGGTTTGAAAAATGAAGTTAGGAGCGGATTGGGTGGTGCAATTTATCACTCATTGATAAATAAGGGCACATGTTTCCTACATCTATACACTTATATTAATCTTTCTCTTACTGACGTGGAATCTCTGTGTGTAGTAGACATCCACTAGGTCTCTACAAGAGCCATGCACAGCAGTCGCATCTCACCTGACAGCACCAACCCCTATTCTTATTACCCTAACAGGTGATAGGTTGGGGTGTCATCTCCTAGCCCTCAGAGTGACGGTGTGGTGCCGACATGTAGGTGTCGGAAGTCCACTGCTGGTTACTCCATGTGGTGGCATCACAGAGGGCATTCCAAAGATTTAATGAGTGACATGAGGCCTCAGTGATCTAGGCGCCCCCTAATTGATGGCACTATAGGCAGCTGCCTAGGTTTGCCCAATGGTACTTCTGTTCTGGCCCCGCCTGTTCTTTGCAGCGGTGTGACATGACAATCCCTTATTGCTGAATGAGAAAAGCTTCTCCTGATAATGGTTATTTAGGAATAGCCCTTAAACCCAACCGTCTATCAAACCGTGACGCATTATCGGTGACACAACAGCGGCCACTTATGTCGCCCTCACACAGATTAGTGGCATAGCCTGGCATAGGAACCCATAGCCCCGTCAGTCTCATATTGTACAGGACAGTGGCCTGTGACTTCCACAGAGGATCAGATGACAATGTGCAGTAACGGAGCTTTGCGGTTTCAGTCACCAAACCCCTGGACATTTGGAACAGATTACAGCTGGAATGGAACAACGTTACCCAGCAGCGCGTTCCTCCCCCTCCTCCGTCCCACGCTGGCTGTCCCTGTATTCCCGGCACAGGCCTCAGAGTGGCTGCCGGGAACACGCTCTGTGCTCCATGTATGTGGAACAAAAGGTAGTCCCAGTTTAAGGGGCACTTTTCTCTGTTTCTGTTTATATTCTTGTTTTTCTTGCTGGTCATTATAAATGAGTGTTACCAGGAGTCCCCTCCTGACTCCACTTGTGATTTTTCCACTGACACTGTGGTGAGGGAAGTAGTAGAGCGAGGGTGCTTATTGTCCATCTCCTGCTCCTCCCACCGCGGCAGTGATTGCAGGAAGAGCATTGTGTCACCCCGTATCCCCTCTGTAATCACTCGCTGCAGAGTGCAGCGCTGGTGAAGGGCGAGGAGAGTGCCCCGTCTCTGCCGCCTGGAGTGGGAGGAATGACCCTGATAACGCCACTGGCTGCCAGAGCGTGCTAGGGGTTGTCATAATTTGTAAGAAGGCTATATACAGTAGGCTCAGGGGCAGCGAGAGGGAGCATGGGGGTATAGGACTGCCAAGGGGGCACAAGAGTGCACCCAAGATGGCAAGACTGTGACCCTTTAAACAGGAGGCACAGAATATATGGTCCGGTGTGCATAACGGACTGTGGCCACTAGTGACAGGGTCCGATAGATCTCCTGGCGGCAGGATTGCATGGGGCCGGTAGCTGGAGTGCATGGGGCCGGTAGCTGGAGTGCATGGGGATGATAGCTGGAGTGCATGGGGACGATAGCTGGAGTGCATGGGGCCGGTAGCTGGAGTGCATGGGGCCGGTAGCTGGAGTGCATGGGGCCGGTAGCTGGAGTGAGTGCATGGGGACGATAGCTGGAGTGCATGGGGATGATAGCTGGAGTGCATGGGGATGATAGCTGGAGTGCATGGGGACGGTAGCTGGAGTGCATGGGGCCGGTAGCTGGAGTGCATGGGGCCGGTAGCTGGAGTGCATGAGGATGATAGCTGGAGTGCATGGGGCCTGTAGCTGGAGTGCATGGGGATGATAGCTGGAGTGCATGGGGATGATAGCTGGAGTGCATGGGGCCTGTAGCTGGAGTGCATGGGGACGATAGCTGGAGTGCATGGGGATGATAGCTGGAGTGCATGGGGACGATAGCTGGAGTGCATGGGGCCGGTAGCTGGAGTGCATGGGGCCGGTAGCTGGAGTGCATGAGGATGATAGCTGGAGTGCATGGGGATGATAGCTGGAGTGCATGGGGACGATAGCTGGAGTGCATGGGGACGATAGCTGGAGTGCATGGGGCCGGTAGCTGGAGTGCATGAGGATGATAGCTGGAGTGCATGGGGATGATAGCTGGAGTGCATGGGGACAATAGCTGGAGTGCATGGGGACGATAGCTGGAGTGCATGGGGACGATAGCTGGAGTGCATGGGGCCTGTAGCTGGAGTGCATGGGGCCTGTAGCTGGAGTGCATGGGGACGATAGCTGGAGTGCATGGGGATGATAGCTGGAGTGCATGGGGCCGGTAGCTGGAGTGCATGGGGCCGGTAGCTGGAGTGCATGAGGATAATAGCTGGAGTGCATGGGGATGATAGGGATGATAGCTGGAGTGCATGAGGATGATAGCTGGAGTGCATGGGGACAATAGCTGGAGTGCATGGGGACAATAGCTGGAGTGCATGGGGACAATAGCTGGAGTGCATGGGGCCGGTAGCTGGAGTGCATGGGGACGATAGCTGGAGTGCATGGGGACGATAGCTGGAGTGCATGGGGACGGTAGCTGGAGTGCATGGGGACGGTAGCTGGAGTGCATGGGGCCGATAGCTGGAGTGCATGGGGCCTGTAGCTGGAGTGCATGGGGACGATAGCTGGAGTGCATGGGGCCGGTAGCTGGAGTGCATGGGGACAATAGCTGGAGTGCATGGTGACGATAGCTGGAGTGCATGGGGACGGTAGCTGGAGTGCATGGGGACGGTAGCTGGAGTGCATGGGGTCGGTAGCTGGAGTGCATGGGGTCGGTAGCTGGAGTGCATGGGGTCGGTAGCTGGAGTGCATGGGGACGGTAGCTGGAGTGCATGGGGACGGTAGCTGGAGTGCATGGGGCCTCACTCATCTCACTGTGCACTTTATTGCCTTTATCTAATTTGTATACTGATATTATTGCCTACTATAACTAGGGGCTGATCGGGGATTATTTGTCGTATAGATATGCAGTTATATTCGCTGTGGCGAGCTAAGGTGGTGGGGTGTTAGGGAGGCACAGACTAATGTGGACCTCCAGTCACTGAGCAACACTGAGTCAGGACTCTCTGGCGTCTCCCTCTCTCTATATATTCTCACTGATGACCGATCTAGGGACCTGTATTGAAAAATTCCTGTTTGCTACCACAGATGTCTCAAACAGCAATGGGCCCCGCGCGTATGTGTGAGGTATGCGGCTTGTAGCTGTGGGCTGTATACAGTGTTTATGTCGCTTTGCACGGGAAACATCTGTTCACCTCATGCAGGAATGTCCCTATTTGGTGATCTCAGGTGTAGAGGGCAGATTATAGCAGCTGCTACCTGTATCCCCCGTCGCTCACTGTCTCTCTGCAGGTCTCAGCCTAGGCCACAATGACTTAAGGAAAATTAATGCTCTCTCTCAAGATTTCCTCTCCCCAGGTAAGTGAGGTAGGTATCCGGGTGTGGTTCATCAAATCGACAGTGTCTAGGTCGACAATGTTTAGGTCGACAGTCACTAGGTCGACATGGATGGAAGGTCGACAGGGTTTCTAGGTCGACATGTGCTAGGTCGACAGGTCTAAAGGTCGACATGATGATTTTTATTTTTTTTGCTGTCGTTTTCTTCGTAGAGTGACCGGGATCCCAAATTAGTGCACCGCTTCGCTCGCCATGCTTCGGGCATGGTGCCTTCGCTCCGCTACCGCTACGTTCGGCACACTTTACCGTTCCAATCGTAGTCCACGTGGATCGTTAAGTGTGAAAAAATTCAAAAAAAGAAAAAAAAATGTGAAAAACTCATGTCGACCTTTAGACCTGTCGACCTAGCACATGTCGACCTAGAAACCCTGTCGACCTTCCATCCATGTCGACCTAGTGACTGTCGACCTATAGTGGTCGACCTAAACATTGTCGATCTTCAGACCGGATCCCAGGTATCCAGGGAGGGTATTTCCCTCAATGCCTCTATCTCTTACCTCATGAGTACTGCTGGAACCATCTTCCAGAACCCATCTTAAGTTCAAATACTCGCATATGTAGAGCAATCGCCGAAAGCCATATATGTCTGCGCTGCCTCCTGCGCCACTGGATGCATTTATATAGGCTTCAAGATCAAATGCGCTTGAACACAACTGTCAGTCACTAGTAATTAGGCAACACTCCCCCCCCCCCCCCCCCCCCCTCCTTTCATCATTTAGTATAGTCACCGATTGAGGAAAATATAAAGTGCATGGAGGGATTGCACTTGACAATCAAAACCGCACGGATAGGTGTCAACCATGGCCGGCAACGGAAATATTGGGGCCCGGTACAGGTGTCCCCATTGACCCCCCCTGTTGCCGGCCCTGGTCCCACCACCAATTATTTTGTAGAAGCGATGGGCAAATATCCCTTAGCGTTCTGTGCGTGCACACAAGGGGAACAGTACAGGCCCTCAGGGATAGTGAATGAGGTTCCTGTCACACTGACACAGGAGACTGGGGTGACGGGTATACAAGACACAACGTCATGCGTCCAGCTCGCTGGCTGCAGATATCCCTTCCAGATGAGCAGCTGTCTGGATATGAAGCCATTACATAACAAGAAAATGCACTATGGCCAGTTACACCCATGCACTGACATCACTAGACTCTGCTGGGATGGACAGGTGAATGTATAACCTCATACATGACCTTGTATAAGAAGCCTCCTGCACTGGGCCTCAGGGGTGGGTGACACATAGGAGAGCAATCTGAATAATGATGCAGAATAGCAGCAGCCCACAGACACAGGAGCTGTAACCCCTTCTCTGCCAGGACTCACAGACAGAGGTACAGTATACAGCCATCATGGATTTCGCAGAATGGACCCTGTAAGGATTTGATCCTGTATTATAGTATTACATGTTGGCACAGCAGGGCGGAAACTAGGATTTTCGTCACCCGGGGCAAGGCAATAGTTTGCGCCCCCCCCCCAAAAAAAAAAAAAAAAAACAACAACAACAGTAAAACAAACTCTGTCAGACTAAAATATCAGATCATCAGGAAATTTGAAAAAATAAGAATTTACTTACCGATAATTCTATTTCTCGTAGTCCGTAGTGGATGCTGGGAACTCCGTAAGGACCATGGGGAATAGCGGCTCCGCAGGAGACTGGGCACAAAAGTAAAGCTTTAGGACTACCTGGTGTGCACTGGCTCCTCCCCCTATGACCCTCCTCCAAGCCTCAGTTAGGATACTGTGCCCGGACGAGCGTACACAATAAGGAAGGATTTTGAATCCCGGGTAAGACTCATACCAGCCACACCAATCACACCGTACAACTTGTGATCTGAACCCAGTTAACAGCATGATAACAGAGGAGCCTCTGAAAAGATGGCTCACTACAGCAATAACCCGATTTAGTTAACAATAACTATGTACAAGTATTGCAGACAATCCGCACTTGGGATGGGCGCCCAGCATCCACTACGGACTACGAGAAATAGAATTATCGGTAAGTAAATTCTTATTTTCTCTGACGTCCTAGTGGATGCTGGGAACTCCGTAAGGACCATGGGGATTATACCAAAGCTCCCAAATGGGCGGGAGAGTGCGGATGACTCTGCAGAACCGAATGAGAGAACTCAAGGTCCTCCTCAGCCAGG
Organism: Pseudophryne corroboree; assembly: GCF_028390025.1. Lineage (NCBI taxonomy): Eukaryota > Metazoa > Chordata > Amphibia > Anura > Myobatrachidae > Pseudophryne > Pseudophryne corroboree. The sequence continues at coordinate 457,570,070 of NC_086451.1, forward strand.
GTATCAAATTTGTAGAATTTTACAAACGTGTTTGCCCCTGATCAAGTAGCTGCTCGGCAAAGTTGTAAAGCCGAGACCCCTCGGGCAGCCGCCCAAGATGAGCCCACCTTCCTTGTGGAATGGGCTTTTACAGATTTTGGCTGTGGCAGGCCTGCTACAGAATGTGCAAGCTGAATTGTACTACAAATCCAACGAGCAATCGTCTGCTTAGAAGCAGGAGCACCCAGCTTGTTGGGTGCATACAGGATAAACAGGGAGTCAGATTTTCTGACTCCAGCCGTCCTGGAAACATATATTTTCAGGGCCCTGACAACGTCCAGCAACTTGGAGTCCTCCAAGTCCCTAGTAGCCGCAGGTACCACAATAGGCTGGTTCAGGTGAAACGCTGAAACCACCTTAGGGAGAAATTGTGGACGAGTCCTCAATTCTGCCCTGTCCGTATGAAAAATCAGGTAAGGGCTTTTATAAGATAAAGCCGCCAATTCTGACACGCGCCTGGCCGAAGCCAGGGCCAACAGCATGACCACTTTCCATGTGAGATATTTCAAATCCACAGATTTAAGCGGTTCAAACCAATGTGATTTTAGGAACCCCAAAACTACATTGAGATCCCAAGGTGCCACTGGAGGCACAAAAGGAGGCTGTATATGCAGCACCCCCTTGACAAACGTCTGAACTTCAGGAACTGAAGCCAGTTCTTTCTGGAAGAAAATCGACAGGGCCGAAATCTGAACCTTAATGGATCCTAATTTTAGGCCCATAGACACTCCTGTTTGCAGGAAATGCAGGAATCGACCCAGTTGAAATTCCTCCGTTGGGGCCTTCCTGGCTTCGCACCACGCAACATATTTCCGCCAAATGCGGTGATAATGCTTTGCGGTCACATCCTTCCTGGCTTTGATCAGGGTAGGAATGACTTCTTCCGGAATGCCTTTTTCCTTCAGGATCCGGCGTTCAACCGTCATGCCGTCAAACGCAGCCGCGGTAAGTCTTGGAACAGACAGGGTCCTTGCTGGAGCAGGTCCCTTCTTAGAGGTAGAGGCCACGGGTCCTCTGTGAGCATCTCTTGAAGTTCCGGGTACCAAGTCCTTCTTGGCCAATCCGGAGCCACGAGTATAGTTCTTACTCCTCTCCGTCTTATAATTCTCAGTACCTTGGGTATGAGAGGCAGAGGAGGGAAACACATACACTGACTGGTACACCCATGGTGTTACCAGGGCGTCCACAGCTAATGCCTGAGGGTCCCTTGACCTGGCGCAATACCTGTCCAATTTTTTGTTGAGGCGGGACGCCATCATGTCCACCTTTGTTTTTTTCCAACGGTTTACAATCATGTGGAAGACTTCTGGGTGAAGTCCCCACTCTACCGGGTGGAGGTTGTGCCTGCTGAGGAAGTCTGCTTCCCAGTTGTCCACTCCCGGAATGAACACTGCTGACAGTGCTATCCCATGATTTTCCGCCCAGCGAAGAATCCTTGCAGCTTCTGCCATTGCCCTCCTGCTTCTTGTGCCGCCCTGTCTGTTCACGTGGGCGACTGCCGTGATGTTGTCCGACTGGATCAGCACCGGCTGACCTTGAAGCAGAGGTCTTGCTTGGCTTAGGGCATTGTAAATGGCCCTCAGCTCCAGGATATTTATGTGAAGTGATGTCTCCAGGCTTGACCACAAGCCCTGGAAATTTCTTCCCTGTGTGACTGCTCCCCAGCCTCGCAGGCTGGCATCCGTGGTCACCAGGACCCAGTCCTGAATGCCGAATCTGCAGCCCTCTAGAAGATGAGCACTCTGCAACCACCACAGGAGAGACACCCTTGTCTTTGGTGACAGGGTTATCCGCTGATGCATCTGAAGATGCGATCCGGACCATTTGTCCAGCAGGACCCACTGGAAAGTTCTTGCATGGAATCTGCCGAAAGGGATTGCTTCGTAGGAAGCCACCATTTTTCCCAGGACCCTTGTGCATTGATGCACTGACACTTGGCCTGGTTTTAGGAGGTTTCTGACTAGTTCGGATAACTCCCTGGCTTTCTCCTCCGGGAGAAACACCTTTTTCTGGACTGTGTCCAGGATCATCCCTAGGAATAGAAGACGTGTCGTCGGGATCAGCTGCGATTTTGGAATATTGAGAATCCAACCGTGCTGCCGCAACACTACTTGAGATAGTGCTACCCCGACTACCAATTGTTCCCTGGATCTTGCCCTTATCAGGAGATCGTCCAAGTACGGGATAACTAAAACTCCCTTCCTTCGAAGGAGTATCATCATTTCGGCCATTACCTTGGTAAAGACCCGGTGTGCCGTGGACAAACCAAACGGCAGCGTCTGAAACTGATAGTGACAGTTATGTACCACAAACCTGAGGTATCCTTGGTTAGAAGGGTAAATTGGGACATGGAGGTAAGCCTCCTTGATATCCAAAGACACCATATAATCCCCTTCTTCCAAGTTCGCAATCACCGCTCTGAGTGACTCCATCTTGAATTTGAACCTGTGTATGTAAGTGTTCAAGGATTTCAGATTTAAAATAGGTCTCACCGAGCCGTCCGGCTTCGGTACCACAAACAGCGTGGAATAATACCCCTGTCCCTGTTGCAGGAGGGGTATCTTGATTATCACCTGCTGGGAATACAGCTTGTGAATGGCTTCCAATACCGCCTCCCTGTCGAAGGGAGACGTCGGTAAAGCAGACTTTAGGGGAGTGCCTGAGTCCGCTTGTAAAGCCCCAGCGTCATGCTGAGGACTTGGCAGAAACGGGAGAGGGCTTCTGTTCCTGGGAACTGGCTGTTTGCTGCAGCCTTTTTCCTCTCCCTCTGCCACGGGGCAGAAATGAGGAGCCTTTTGCCCGCTTGCCCTTATGGGGCCGAAAGGACTGCGCCTGATAATACGGCGTCTTCTTATGTTGAGAGGCTACCTGGGGTAAAAATGTGGATTTCCCAGCAGTTGCCGTGGCCACCAGGTCTGATAGACCTACCCCAAATAACGCCTCCCCTTTGTAAGGCAATACTTCCATATGCCTTTTGGAATCAGCATCACCTGACCACTGCCTCGTCCATAACCCTCTTCTGGCAGAAATGGACAGCGCACTTACTCTTGATGCCAGTCGGCAAATATCCCTCTGTGCATCACGCATATATAAAAATGCATCTTTTAAATGGTCTATAGTCAGTAATATACTGTCCCTATCTAGGGTATCAATATTGTCAGTCAGGGAATCCGACCAAGCCACCCCAGCACTGCACATCCAGGCTGAGGCGATTGCTGGTCGCAGTATAACACCCGTGTGAGTGTATATACATTTTAGGATATTCTCCTGCTTTCTGTCAGCAGGTTCCTTAAGGGCGGCCGTATCAGGAGACGGTAGTGCCACCTGTTTTGACAAACGTGTGAGCGCTTTATCCACCTTAGGGGGTGTTTCCCAACGTGCCCTATCCTCTGGCGGGAAGGGGTATGATGCTAATAACCTTTTAGGAATTATCAGTTTTTTATCGGGGGAAACCCACGCTTCATCACACACTTCATTTAATTCCTCAGATGCAGGAAAAACTACAGGCAGTTTTTTTTTTTTTTTCACCAAACATAATACCCTTTTTAGTGGTACTTGTATTATCAGAAATATGTAAAACATTTTTCATAGCATCAATCATGTAACGTGTGGCCCTACTGGAAGTCACATTCGTCTCTTCATCGTCGACACTGGAGTCAGTATCCGTGTCGGCGTCTGTATCTGCCATCTGAGGTAACGGGCGTTTTAGAGCCCCTGATGGCTTTTGAGACGCCTAGACAGGCACGAGCTGAGTAGCCGGCTGTCTCATGTCATCAACCGTCTTTTGTAAAGAGCTGACACTGTCACGTAATTCCTTCCATAAGCTCAGCCACTCAGGTGTCGACTCCCTAGGGGGTGACATCTCCATTACAGGCAATTGCTCCGCCTCCACACCATTTTCCTCCTCATACATGTCGACATAATCGTACCGACACACAGCACACACACAGGGAATGCTCTGATAGAGGACAGGACCCCACTAGCCCTTTGGGGAGACAGAGGGAGAGTATGCCAGCACACACCAGAGCGCTATATATATACAGGGATAACCTTATAGAAGTGTTTTTCCCCTTATAGCTGCTGTTTTATTTATACTGCGCCTAATTAGTGCCCCCCTCTCTTGTTTTACCCTTTTCTGTAGTGCGGGACTGCAGGGGAGAGTCAGGGAGACGTCCTTCCAGCGGAGCTGTGAGGGAAAATGGCGCCCATGTGCTGAGGAGATAGGCTCCGCCCCCTTCTCGGCTGACTTTTCTCCCGCTTTTTGCTGTATTCTGGCAGGGGTTAAAATACATCCATATAGCCCTGGGGGTTATATGTGATGTATTTTCGCCAGCCAAGGTGTTTCTATTGCTGCTCAGGGCGCCCCCCCCCCCAGCGCCCTGCACCCTCAGTGACCGGAGTGTGAAGTGTGCCTGAGGAGCAATGGCGCACAGCTGCAGTGCTGTGCGCTACCTTGATGAAGACTGATGTCTTCTGCCGCCGATTTTCCGGACCTCTTCTTGCTTCTGGCTCTGTAAGGGGGCCGGCGGCGCGGCTCTGGGACCGGACTCCGAGGCTGGGCCTGTGTTCGGTCCCTCTGGAGCTAATGGTGTCCAGTAGCCAAGAAGCCCAAGCTGGCTGCAAGCAGGCAGGTTCGCTTCTTCTCCCCTTAGTCCCTAGATGCAGTGAGCCTGTTGCCAGCAGGTCTCACTGAAAATAAAAAACCTAAAACTAAACTTTTACTAAGAAACTCAGGAGAGCCTCCTAGAATGCACCCTTCTCGGCCGGGCACAAAAATCTAACTGAGGCTTGGAGGAGGGTCATAGGGGGAGGAGCCAGTGCACACCAGGTAGTCCTAAAGCTTTACTTTTGTGCCCAGTCTCCTGCGGAGCCGCTATTCCCCATGGTCCTTACGGAGTTCCCAGCATCCACTAGGACGTCAGAGAAAAGGAGATACTATTGGACAATGGCCCTCATTCCGAGTTGTTCGCTCGGTATTTTTCATCGCATCGCAGTGAAAATCCGCTTAGTACGCATGCGCAATGTTCGCACTGCGACTGCGCCAAGTAACTTTACTATGAAGAAAGTATTTTTACTCACGGCTTTTTCTTCGCTCCGGCGATCGTAATGTGATTGACAGGAAATGGGTGTTACTGGGCGGAAACACGGCGTTTCAGGGGCGTGTGGCTGAAAACGCTACCGTTTCCGGAAAAAACGCAGGAGTGGCCGGGGAAACGGTGGGAGTGCCTGGGCGAACGCTGGGTGTGTTTGTGACGTCAACCAGGAACGACAAGCACTGAAATGATCGCACAGGCAGAGTAAGTCTGGAGCTACTCTGAAACTGCTAAGTAGTTAGTAATCGCAATATTGCGAATACATCGGTCGCAATTTTAAGAAGCTAAGATTCACTCCCAGTAGGCGGCGGCTTAGCGTGTGTAACTCTGCTAAATTCGCCTTGCGACCGATCAACTCGGAATGAGGGCCAATATTCCCCTATGTGCATCAAATGCTCTACAGCAGAGGTTCTCAAACTCGGTCCTCGAGGGCACACACAGTGCATGTTTTGCAGGTCTCCTCACAGAATCGCAAGTGAAATAATTAGCTCCACCTGCGGACCTTTTAAAATGTGTCAGTGAGTAATTAATACACCTGTGCACCTGCTGGGTTACCTGCAAAACATGCACTGTGTGTGCCCCCGAGGACCGAGTTTGAGAACATCTGCTCTACAGTATGCGTCACACTACACTACACTACATACCCTATATGGTACACTACATCACTACACTACATCCCCTTATATGCTACACCACATCAGTGTACTACATGCCCCTATATACTGCAATACATACCGTATATGGTACACTACATCACTACACTATATCCCCCTATAAGCTACACCAAATCCCCCCATCTGGGAGGCAAAGCGGAGCTTGATACTGCTAACTGAGAGCACAGTGCGCTTCTATAGCTTGTACAGTGCACTGCACGCTAGTTGCAGCACTGCGTGGCAAAGAAGAGAGTTTAAGACAGTAGCCGGCATAGAAGAGATCCCAGGTACTGGAGCTCACCTGCGCAGCATTGGAGCCAGCTGTGGGCAGACAGGTGGGTCAGAGACATTGCCAAGGGTGCTGTCTGGTGCCTCACCGGAGCAGCATAGCACTGCCGGTAAAAAAACAAAACATAAAAAAAAAACCCTGTTCCTTTGTAACTCCTTGGCGCCCCCTCAAAATCCTGCACCCGGGGCTCATGCCCCCTTAGCCCCCCCCCTAGTTACGGCCCTGGGCCCAGTATCCCCTCTGTGCCCTGAGTGCAATTCTCTCCACTTACAATGTATCCTGTACAATTCTCAGGTTTAGAAGAAGGGAGTATTCAGATACGGATACATTCAGTGGTCAGGGAATATATTACGGTCTGGTCACTTGGCTTTTTATCACCGTTTTATGGCAGCGATAGAAAACCACAAATCTCCAGTAGTTACCAACAGACCAGGGTTTGGTACCATGTGCCCCACATACCAGCCCTCCTGCATTTCCTACCAGCAATGGGTAACTTGCCTGTAATAGATGCAGAGAGATGCAGACATACACTTCTCACCAGAGGAAGCGGTTATCACTTTTTGATAAATAGACCCCACATCACAGTTTTATCAGATAAACGTCAGTCTTACACACTGATCCGGGCTTTGTATCTGGTGTCATTGAGACTGTTTCTTATGTTGTTTGGCATCAGAATTTACTAATCTGGGCAGCACAGAGGGTTAATCCTGCAGGAGGGAGGGGGTGTATATGGTTTCCCTGGCAGACATTACAATCACTGGCACATATCTGGCTGCCATAGATAGCAGGAGGGAGACTGTACTACAACTCCCAGCATTATCAAAAAGTGCAGGCGTGCCCACAAACAAAAAGGGAGGGCAAAGCGGAACATGGAAGCAGCACTGGTAATAATAAAAGCAATAAATAGTGTGCGGTGTATTTATTTTATATATGTAATATAGTAAATTAGTTACATTATAGATATCCCCCCCCCAATTGAAATTAACGAGGGAGGGGCAATAACTCTACTCATTCTAAAAGGGGTATGTGTCATTGGATCGACCACACTTAGGTCGACAGTCATCAGGTCGACTACTATTGGAGTAGGTCGACGGGGTTTATTTGTCGACTTGACAAAAGGTCGACATGAGATTTTTTTGATTTTTTTGGGTGTCGTTTTCTTCGTACAGTGACTGGGAACCCCAATTAGTGCACCGTGACTCCTCGCATGGCTCGCTTCACTCGCCATACATCGGGCAAGGTGCCTCGCTCCGCTACCGCTGCGCTCGGCACAAGTTACCGTTCCCAATTGTAGTCCAAGTGGATCGTAAAGTATGAAAAAGTTGTAAATTTAAAAAAAAAGAGTGAAAATCTCATGTCGACTCAAGGACCATGTCGACCTACTGCATGTCGACCAATAGTGGTCGACCTAATGACCGTATCCCTTCTAAAAGATTGCTGTTGAAGAACAAAACTTATTTAATTCATGCAGAGATTAGGTCGGGTTCCCCCTAACGCAGTGGTTCTCAAACTCGGTCCTCAGGACCCCACACGGTTCACGTTTTCCAGGTCACCCAGCAGCTGCACTGTGTATCACCAACTGTCATATTTTAAAAATGTTCAGGTGACCTGCAAAACATGAACTGTGTGGGGTCCTGAGGACAGAGTTTGAGAACCTGTGCCCTAACGAGTCGCTCTGATGAAGAATAAGAAGCAGAATGGCTGCGGAGGTCTTCCACGTACCCGGACCGTTCATGCTTTTCTAGCTTGTTTGCTGAACATTGATTTCTCTATAAATATTCCTCTTCAATAAACCCAGACAGACGGCAAATACTGAGAAAAATCCTCAGTTTTCAAGGGACAAATAATGAAAAGACGTCTCGTTCCGAATCTCCAAATCGTTTTCCTACCGCAGTGACTTGGGCTGAGCAAGTTCTGGATCTGGGTATTTTGCCCTGTTAGGTGCTCATCATTGAAATACTTACCCCCTCCGATGTCGCGATATTCAGAGTCGGGATTCTGTGGTCAGTCATGTGACCGCCGGGATATCATATGTATTCCTGGGCACAGATGTATGTCATACACAGCAATGGAAGGACCCTCCCTTCTCCTGCCTAAACCTAACCCCCCCCCCCCCCTCCTGCAGCAGGACGCTAGCCCATACTTCCAGGTCGGCTCAGCAGGGGGGGCGGGCAGTGACGTAACGTGCAGAGGGGCGCGGGCCAGAGGCGGGATGGGGGCGTGGCTGCGGAACGTGTCATGTAAGCCACGCCCCCTGCTGTGTAATGCCGCTATTACCGGCATTATACAGCAGGGGCGTGGCTGTGATGATGCAATTCAACAAGAATCGCGTCATCGCCTGCCTGGACCGCCCACTTTACTCGCTAAGTGGGTGGCCGGGCAGAGGGGACCCCTGAAATCGGGAGACTTGCCTGCTTTTCCAGGGGGCCAGGAGGGTCACCCGATTTTCGGGAGCCTCCTGGCCATTCCGGGAGAGCAGGCAAGTATGCGCTAGCCCGTCCCACTGTTAGGAGATCAGGATGCCGGCTGTCAGTATTGTGACACAGTATCTAGTGCGACATCACTAATTAGATGCTGGGATTGCGTCCTCCTTCGGAATCCTAGCGTCGGTATGTCGTCCACCAGGATTCCGTCTATCGGGACGGTAACTGCTTCCCGTTTTACACATGAATTCTGCCACTCAGTACACAGAAAGGCAGCCTGCGGCTGTTTCAGCTGCTGTGGAACCACAAATACCAGCATGTCCTGCAACCCAGAGAGATGCTGGAGAAGCAAAAGGTGAAACTCCAAGCGCACACAGCTGAGTTCTACATGCCGTATAATTAGGTGTACCATACTATCCCTTTAAACTGGGACGCTCATGAATTACACAGGTTCTGTGGCTGATTACAACCAGGTGAAATACAGGCTTGAAGTCAGCCAGCCACAGAACCTGTGTAATTCATAAGTGTCCTGGTTTAAAGGGACAGTATGGTAAGCCTAGATAGAATGAAATTAGGGGCAGGGAACGTGCGGCTTCTCCAGCTGCTGTGGAACTTTATGCGGCCCCCACCTAAGAGGTAAAGTATCAGCTGCGAGACAATAGCAACACAGAGAACAGGAAACACATTGTATCGAGAAGCCTCCTAGCCACGTCCCCTGCTGAGTCATGTGACCATGCTTGCAGCTCACTGCACAGAAATGGTGGATGGAAGAACGACCCGTTATAAATGCAGTAAATATATGTTATTGCTGTAATACAACAGCGGCAATGTGATCATATGAAAATAAATGAGGCAGCGTGTTTAAAATAACCATAAAGAAAAAATGTCTTTCCCTGACCGGGAATCGAACCCGGGCCGCGGCGGTGAGAGCGCCGAATCCTAACCACTAGACCACCAGGGAAGCTCTGACTTCCAGCATGAAAATGTTCTTACCTGAACAAGGGGCAGAACTCCATCTCCTCTCATGTAATCAGCACAATGTGTCAGCCAGATATTACACGGACGCTAGTTCTGTGCGAGATGCATTAACATTTTCCAATTTGGTTTTATTTTTTGTTAAATAACAGAAGTTTCCTGTGTGTTGTTCCAGACTTCAGGCGGAAAAGCCGACTGGAATGTAGCGGGATGAGGTGCGAGGAAAGCCAATAGACTCAACACGATTAAAATAGCAAAACTCTGTAAAGTGTAAAGAGAGACAATTTACCTTCATAGTACCGCGAGGACGCCGCGGCCGGTACCTTGGCGAGGGCAAGAAGCAGCAGCAGTATTGGTTGTTCCATGCCAGCTACCGTGTGTCAGACGCTGGTGTGTTGTGCCAGGAGTAATGAGACTCTTCCAGCAGCTTCTGCAGAGAAAATGGATTTTACAGCTGAATACAGCACAGTGTATAATCTGTCCCAGTCATGCGAAGGGAATGTCTTCTGCCGAGCTGGTCTGTGTAAGTGATCATTATACTGCTGATTAGAGAATTAGAGAACCACTACACCCAAAGTGTATGCGTTATTTCAGAAGCAGCTAACAGTCACAATCTCTCTCACACACATATATATATATATATATATATATATATATATAATACATACACACACACACACGTAATCAGAACTTTGTGGGCCCCGTAGCAAATTTTATAAGGGGCCCTCCAACTCAGGTCCTCCCCGCAAGAGTGGGTATGGCTAGTTAAAAGACATGGTTGGTGTGAATGTCAATATTATACTACCAGGAAGTAACCTGCCAGACCCGGAATCTGCGGGTGGCGCAATGCTAATGGAAAAAAATAATTATAATAAAAAACAGCGCAGTGGGATTGCTTGCTGGGAAGACAGGCCCCCTAGGCGGCCAGACCCCATAGCGATTGCATCCCTTGCACCCTCTATAGGTACGTCAATATATATATATATATATATATATATATATATATACACATATACACACACCCCATCACCTCCCAACATTACACTAAGGCTGGCCATCCCTGTTGGTGCATGGCTAAGATTCTGCTACACCACAAATGGCGGCGTGGCTACACCATGTTGGGGTCATGGCTGTGTGGAAAGTAACGACAAAGAGGAATCAGATTCTCCCAGGCAGCCCCCATGTTCCCCCGCAGTCACCGATCCCATAAACATACTGCGAAGGCGGATAATGCGCGGTGCGAGAACCTGCAGTAAAGTGATAGCGATAGATATCCCTTTACTGACATCCTATTCACCGAAACAGGCTCCGAGCAGAGTCGCTGTCCCGGCGAGGGATTATTAATGTTCTCTAACTGTAAGTCACTGTTTTCCTGTTTTGCTTATTTGTTTATGTACTCTGTAATTGGGCGCTGCGGAACCCTTGTGGCGCCATATAAATAAAGGATAATAATAATATTCTTATTCAGAAATTGCTAACAAAAATAATTTCTTATTGAGGCAATATGCGGTGATGAGAACCGGTCATTTGTGGGACCCTGCTGACACCAATGATAAATAGACCTCTCTATGTCTAAAAGGATTCCCCCTCCCCCACTTATATAATGCACTACAGACATTTATTTAATGGACTCAACCTGTAATGACAGAGATGCCAAGCTACTTAAAGGGGTAAATAGAGCAGTGAGCCAGTGGAGAAGTTGCCTATGGCAACCAATCAGCATTGAAGTAACATTTATAATTTGCATACTATACAATTGTACAGAGAAGCTGATTGGTTGCCATGGACAACTTCTCCACAGGCTCACTTCTCCACTCTTTTCACTGCTTCATGAATAGACCCCTAAAATGGGGCAGACGTATTAAGCCTGGAGAAGTGATAAAGAAGTGATAAGTGGAAGGTGATAACGCACCAGCCAATCATTACGGGTTTGAAAAATGACAGTTAGGAGCTGATTTGCTGGTGCGTTATCACCTTCCACATTATCACTTCTCTATCCCTTCTCCAGGCATAACATCTGCCCCGTTGGGTTTGTCATCTATTCTGCAAATGATCAGAATGGACTCTGTAAAGATGAACGTTGAGGTTCTAGGTGGTGCAAGCCTATCAGCTGTAACCTTCCCTATCTCCCATTAGGTACAAGACCCCCTGCCCCTGATCCTACCTCACTTCTCCAGAAGGTACTGTGCCTGAATATCATCCGCTAGCCCACAGTAACACATGGAGACCCCTCCTTACCAGATGACGCCTCTTCCCAGCTCCTGGCAGTCAGGAACCAGCTGCTGGTCGTCAGAACCCCGGTCCTACAGCCCAGATGTGCAGCCGTCAGACCTCTTCTGGCTCTGTACACTCATAGTGGAGGAGAGGGAAGTATTTGGGGGGGGGGTGGAGGAGGAACGGCTGCCAAACAGCAGCTTGTCTGTGTCCACACTTCATTGTGGAAAACTATGGACAGGGTGTACACCCCTCTTAAAGTTGCATTGCCTGCTGTTATATTGTTATTGTGTGCATGTGCGGAGAGTGTGGTCCGCGCTCAGTAATTACACTGCACAGGATCCAGACTTCTCACAGAAAATATATCTGATTCATAAGGAATGTTGGTTATAGTTCTGCACATGGAACACGCATCATACGACTGGGTACAGCAGGTGGAGCCGTCACTCCCATCAATAGGAACTAAAATAAATCAGAAATACAATGTATAAGTGCAGAGAGGGCCTCGTACAATAAGCCCTATCTCTGGGAGGCGTGGGTGGCGGGGCGGGTAGGGTTCCTTGTAAATCAGGGGTGCACCCCAATAGGGCCAATTTCAGGACAAGCCATGGAGCTGTAAGGAAAGGGCCCGGCCATGGAGCTGTAAGGGAAGGGCCCGGCCGTGGAGCTGTAAGGGAAGGGCCCGGCCGTGGAGCTGTAAGGGAAGGGCCCGGCCGTGGAGCTGTAAGGGAAGGGCCCGGCCGTGGAGCTGTAAGGGAAGGGCCCGGCCGTGGAGCTGTAAGGGAAGGGCCCGGCCGTGGAGCTGTAAGGGAAGGGCCCGGCCGTGGAGCTGTAAGGGAAGGGCCCGGCCGTGGAGCTGTAAGGGAAGGGCCCGGCCCTGGAGCTGTAAGGGAAGGGCCCGGCCATGGAGCTGTAAGGGAAGGGCCCGGCCATGGAGCTGTAAGGGAAGAGCCCGGCCATGGAGCTGTAAGGGAAGGGCCCGGCCATGGAGCTGTAAGGGAAGGGCCCGGCTGTGGAGCTGTAAGGGAAGGGCCCGGCGATGTAGTGCGTGGCTTTCGTGTGCTGGACAAGGTCTGGGCGGATCGGGGACATTGCCTCATACGTCCTGATTTCTAAAATCAGTTACTTTTGTAGATATGGGGTGGAAAGTTTCGGTAGACCTTAAGTTCTTGTGATCAGTGCGACAAGCACAGTAATAAGAGCTCCCAATCTCTATTATCTGTCACTACCGCCTTGGAACTGGACAAGTCCATAAGGCCGCTGGCGGTCACCTCTTCTCCAGTATCTGTGTACACACCCGGCTCCACACACCCCGCTCTAGGCTGCAGCAGCAGCTGCTATGTAACGCTGAGGAGGTTCCTGATCAGTACAGGAATGCCTCTGCAGTGTCTGCTGTGCTCTGATTGGCTGAGTGACACATCACACACAGTCACTCCGCCAATCAGGGCACAGAAACGAGGAGTCAGGAATCAGGATGGCTGCTGGAGAGGAGACTGCAGGCAGCACAGGGGGAAGTGGTCAGTGTGTGTGAGAGTCACAGAGTGTGTGTCACTGTGTGTGAGAGACACAGAGTGTGTGTCAGTGTGGGTGGGAGGCGTCAGTGTGGGTGGGAGGCACAGAGTGTGTGTCGGTGTGGGTGAGAGGCACAGGGTGTGTCAGTGTGGGTGGGAGGCAGAGTGTGTGTCAGTGTGGGTGGGAGGCAAAGAGTATGTGTCAGTGTGGGTGGGAGGCACAGAGGGTGCGTCGGTGTGGTTGAAAGGCACAGAGGGTGTGTCGGTGTGGGTGAGAGGCACAGAGTGTGTGTCGGTGTGGGTGAGAGGCACAGAGTGTGTGTCGGTGTGGGTGAGAGGCACAGAGTGTGTGTCGGTGTGGGTGAGAGGAGGCACAGAGTGTGTGTGTCAGTGTGGGTGCGAGGCACAGAGTGTGTCGGTGTGGGTGAGAGGCACAGGGTGTGTCAGTGTGAGTGGGAGGCAGAGTGTGTGTCAGTGTGGGTGGGAGGCAAAGAGTATGTGTCAGTGTGGGTGGGAGGCACAGAGTGTGTGTCGGTGTGGGTGGGAATCACAGAGTGTGTGTCGGCAGGGCCGTCTTTTCGTATGGGCTCAGTGGGCTCTTGCCCAAGGGCCCCAGGAGTATAAGGGCCCTAGGCTGATAGCTGAGGGTCCCCTCTTTCCAGGGGTACCAGATTTTTGAAAATCGGCCTTGGGGAACTGGAGATATCCAACGTGAAAGCAGTGGTCCCCATCCGAGCCTGTTAATTGCTCTTCCCAGCCAGATATCTCGGGTTCTGTCTGACATAGAGTATTTCTGAGGGTATAATCCAAAAGCGGAGACTCTCCCCTTTTGCTTGACACTGTCAGCTTGTCTCTACTATGCCCAGAACCAGAGATATCAGCCTTCCAGCAGCTTGTCCCTGCTCCAGCTCCACACGCCTGGTATGCAGTTTTATATATTCATTGGTGAATTGCTCTGGCTCCTGACCTCTGATCCCCAAGTCCCCAGAACCTTCTGAAAGGTGGGAATCTCTAGTTTTTTATCCCATTCAAAGCTAAGAAATATATTTTCAGGAACTTGAGATATCTGCAGTCAAGCAAGCTGCCCTCCCACCAGATAATGATGAATATTAAGCCCACTCCACTATCCACCCCTCCCCTGTGTATTAAACACCCCCTACCACCCCGGAAGTCATGTACCAGGGCTTCTTCATCCAGCCCAATGCCCTCTCTACAGTTTAGTGTTCTCCCTCCCACCCCATCTGTGCAGTAAAGGAGCAAATTACTGCTCCAGGTCCTACATGCTGAGCGGAAGATAGAACACCCCCTACCACCCACGGGACATCAAAGCTACCGCTGATAGCACCCCCCACCCCTATCGCTGGAGGATGGGTAGGGGGCCCAATGCATTGCTGTGCCCAGGAGCCTTCACTGCTGTTAAGACGGCCCTGTGTGTCGGTGTGGGTGAGTGGCACAGAGTATGTGTGAGTGTGGGTGGGAGGCACAGAGTGTGTCAGTGTGTGTGGGAGGCATCAGTGTGGGCGGGAGGCACAGAGTGTGTGTCAGTGTGGGTGAGAGGCACAGAGTATGTGTCAGTGTGTGTGGGAGGTACAGCGTGTGTGTCAGTGTGGGTGAGAGGCACAGAGTGTGTGTCAGTGTGGGTGAGAGGCACAGAGTGTGTGTCAGTGTGGGTGAGAGGCACAGAGTGTGTGTCAGTGTGGGTGGGAGGATGCACAGAGTGTGTGTCAGTGTGGGTGGGAGGAGGCACAGAGTGTGTGTCAGTGTGGGTGAGAGGCACAGAGTGTGTGTCGGTGTGGGTGGGAGGCAGAGAGTATGTGTCAGTGTGGGTGGGAGGCACAGAGTGTGTGTCAGTGTGGGTGGGAGGCAGAGAGTATGTGTCAGTGTGGGTGGGAGGCACAGAGTGTGGGTCGGTGTGGGTGAGTGCCACAGAGTGTGTGTCGGTGTGGGTGGGAGGCACAGAGTGTGTGTCGGTGTGGGTGGGAGGCGTCAGTGTGGGTGGAAGTCACAGAGTGTGTGTTGGTGTGGGTGAGTGCCACAGAGTGTGTGTCGGTGTGGGTGGGAGGCACAGAGTGTGTGTCTGTGTGGATGGGAGGCACAGAGTGTGTGTCGGGGTGGGAAGCACAGAGTATGTGTCGGTGTGGGTGGGAGGCACAGAGTGTGTGTTAGTGCGGGAGAGGCACAGAGTGTGTGTGAGAGTGGATGAGGCACAGGGGGTGTGTCAGTGCGGGAGAGGCACAGAGTGTGTGTCAGAGTGGGAGAGGCACAGAGTGTGTGTCAGGGTGGGAGAGGCACAGAGTGTGTGTCAGTGCGGGAGAGGCAAAAAGTGTGTGTCAGTGCGGGAGAGGCACAGAGTGTGTGTGAGAGTGGGAGAGGCACAGGGTGTGTGTCAGTGCGGGAGAGGCACAGAGTGTGTGTCGTGTGGGTGGGAGGCACAGAGTGTGTGTCGTGTGGGTGGGAGGCACAGAGTGTGTGTCGTGTGGGTGGGAGGCACAGAGTGTGTGTCGGTGTGGGTGGGAGGCACAGAGTGTGTGTCAGTGCGGGAGAGGCACAGAGTGTGTGTGTGTGTGAGAGTGGATGAGGCACAGGGTGTGTGTCAGTGCGGGAGAGGCACAGAGTGTGTGTCAGAGTGGGAGAGGCACAGAGTGTGTGTCAGTGCGGGAGAGGCACAGAGTGTGTGTCAGTGCGGGAGAGGCACAGAGTGTGTGTCAGTGCGGGAGAGGCACAGGGTGTGTGTCAGTGCGGGAGAGGCACAGAGTGTGTGTCGTGTGGGTGGGAGGCACAGAGTGTGTGTCGGTGTGGGTGGGAGGCACAGAGTGTGTGTCAGTGTGGGAGAGGCACAGAGTGTGTGTGAGAGTGGGAGAGGCACAGGGTGTGTGTCAGTGCGGGAGAGGCACAGAGTGTGTGTGAGAGTGGGAGAGGCACAGGGTGTGTGTGAGAGTGGGAGAGGCACAGGGTGTGTGTCAGTGCGGGAGAGGCACAGAGTGTGTGTGAGAGTGGGAGAGGCACAGGGTGTGTGTGAGAGTGGGAGAGACACAGGGTGTGTGTCAGTGCGGGAGAGGCACAGAGTGTGTGTGAGAGTGGGAGAGGCACAGGGTGTGTGTGAGAGTGGGAGAGGCACAGGGTGTGTGTCAGTGCGGGAGAGGCACAGAGTGTGTGTGAGAGGCACAGGGTGTGTGTGAGAGTGGGAGAGGCACAGGGTGTGTGTCAGTGTGGGAGAGGCACAGAGTGTGTGTGAGAGTGGGAGAGGCACAGGGAGTGTGTGAGAGTGGGAGAGGCACAGGGTGTGTGTCAGTGTGGGAGAGGCACAGAGTGTGTGTGAGAGTGGGAGAGGCACAGGGTGTGTGTGAGAGTGGGAGAGGCACAGGGTGTGTGTCAGTGCGGGAGAGGCACAGAGTGTGTGTGAGAGTGGGAAAGGCACAGGGTGTGTGTGAGAGTGGGAGAGGCACAGGGTGTGTGTCAGTGTGGGAGAGGCACAGAGTGTGTGTGAGAGTGGGAGAGGCACAGGGTGTGTGTGAGAGTGGGAGAGGCACAGGGTGTGTGTCAGTGCGGGAGAGGCACAGAGTGTGTGTGAGAGTGGGAAAGGCACAGGGTGTGTGTGAGAGTGGGAGAGGCACAAGGTGTGTGTCAGTGTGGGAGAGGCACAGCGTTGCAGCTGTCAGTCAGGCTGTGGCTTAGGAAGATCTGAGATGTATATAAACAATTGGGTGTGTGTCAGTGCGGGAGAGGCACAGAGTGTGTGTCAGTGCGGGAGAGGCACAGAGTGTGTGTGAGAGTGGGAGAGGCAAAGGGTGTGCGTCAGTGCGGGAGAGGCACAGAGTGTGTGTCAGAGCGGGAGAGGCACAGAGTGTATGTGAGAGTGGGAGAGGCACAGGGTGTGTGTCAGTGCGGGAGAGGCACAGAGTGTGTGTCAGAGCGGGAGAGGCACAGAGTGTGTGTGAGAGTGGGAGAGGCACAGGGTGTGTGTCGGTGCGGGAGAGGCACAGAGTGTGTGTCAGTGCGGGAGAGGCACAGAGTGTGTGTCAGAGCGGGAGAGGCACAGAGTGTGTGTGAGAGTGGGAGAGGCACAGGGTGTGTGTCAGTGCGGGAGAGGCACAGCGTTGCAGCTGTCAGTCAGGCTGTGGCTTAGGAAGATCTGAGATGTATATAAACAATTGGGTGTGTGTCAGTGCGGGAGAGGCACAGGGTGTGTGTGAGAGTGGGAGAGGCACAGGGTGTGCGTCAGTGCGGGAGAGGCACAGAGTGTGTGTCAGAGCGGGAGAGGCACAGAGTGTGTGTGAGAGTGGGAGAGGCACAGAGTGTGCGTCAGTGCGGGAGAGGCACAGAGTGTGTGTCAGTGCGGGAGAGGCACAGGGTGTGTGTCAGAGTGGGAGAGGCACAGGGTGTGTGTCAGTGCGGGAGAGGCACAGAGTGTGTGTCAGAGCGGGAGAGGCACAGAGTGTGTGTGAGAGTGGGAGAGGCACAGGGTGTGTGTCAGTGCGGGAGAGGCACAGAGTGTGTGTCAGAGCGGGAGAGGCACAGAGTGTGTGTGAGAGTGGGAGAGGCACAGAGTGTGTGTGTCAGAGCGGGAGAGGCACAGAGTGTGTGTGAGAGCGGGAGAGGCACAGAGTGTGTGTCAGAGCTGGAGAGGCACAGAGTGTGTGTGAGAGTGGGAGAGGCACAGAGTGTGTGTCAGAGCGGGAGAGGCACAGAGTGTGTGTGAGAGTGGGAGAGGCACAGGGTGTGTGTGAGAGTGGGAGAGGCACAGCGTTGCAGCTGTCAGTCAGGCTGTGGCTTAGGAAGATCGGATCTATATAAACCATCGGGTGTGCGCACATCTCTGTATCAGACCCAAAGCTTTGATATCACCACTGAGAGATGATAATCTGTATTACACAATCTACTCTGAACCCTATAATGAGAAAGCTCCTATGAGACTGTGAACGTTCCACACATCAAAGTGCCAATTATTGTAGCCAGGCCTTTCATGCTGTGTAGCCAGTGGCCGCTGTGTCGGCATTGTAGCATCTATCACAGGCGGCACTGAGCAGAGCATTGTTACACACCTGCAGGGTAATCATTCCCTGCACCAGCGTCCCCTGTAAGGCACAGCAATTATCACTGCATATTATAGCCACAGCCCCCTCTATCCAGCATACACCACTGGCAGGGGGCAGGTCATTCTCAGGACTGTGCAATAGGAAACCAGCACCCTGATCCGTGACTGCCGCTGATATATAGACAGCTTCCAGTATAGGAGGGTCTGTGAGTCGCTGGTGTCTACATTGTAATACCGACACTGTTAGTGCTACAAGACAAGCTTAGCCTTTGTTACAACCTCTCATCTGCCCTGATATAGCTGCGACAGGCCCAATCATAGGTACTGCACCCCCCCACCCCACCCCAACAAGTGGAATCTGGCGGTTCCTAACCATCAGTGATTTTTCCCGATGCTCAGGGTTTTGTCGCCATCACTCCCCTTCTCTTCCGATGTCCCCCCGCTGTTACTGAAGCGGTGACGCGGCAGCAGTGTTTCGTTACACATGCACAATCTCGCTCACTTGAGTAAGCGCACAAGAAGACTAGTTTTGGCTTAACCATTGATTGGTTTACAAAGAACGGCCGCATGCAACGATGGAGGCACCGACGCAAGTATTCACTGGCGTCATTCTGATGGCCATCGCTATGGGAGCATGGGGGTAATGCAGACCTAATCGCTGGGCAGCGGTTCTTGCAGCCCTGCGATCAGGTAGTCGCCGCCTACAGGGGGAGGGTATTTGCTCTGTGCAGGGGTGCGATCACACGTGTAGCAGAGCTGCACAAACATCAGCCCGGGACTCACTCTGCCGCTGCGATGGATTGCTGGTGATCAGGGCCGGAGCTGACGTCAGACACCCTCCCTGAAAACGCCTGAGCCCACCTGTGTTTCTCCGGACACGCCTTTAAAACGGTCAGTCGCCACCCACAAACGCCCTCTACCTGTCAATCACCTTTCAAACTCCTGTGTGATCGCATTTTTCGCACCATCCCGTCGCTATGCGCCGATGCCCGGTGCAGTCGTCCGATGCGCCGGCGCATTGCGGTGCATGCGCAGTTCAGATCTGATCGCCCGCTGAGCGAAAACACGCAGCAGCAATCGGGTCTGAATTACCCCCCATGTCTCCTTTATGTCATTTCATGTCCCACTCCCCAAATTTCCAATGTCGGGAGCTGTACAACAACAGCCTTCCATATAATAATAACAGTCATTTATACAGCTCTTTCCTAACAAGAGGCCTCAAAGCTCTGAATATTTGCTGATTAAAAGCCACATAATCGAAAATAAACGTAATTTACTTATTAATACACCACAGATAATATAGCTAGGCATCCGGCTTGGTTGATTTACTAATAACGGGGCACTAATGCATAATCCCCAACCATCTGGCTCTTGCTGGGACAGTCCCGATTTTTTCTGGCACTGTCCCACTTGCAGGCTGCAGTGTCCCGCAGAGGGGTAGGGGGTTGGGGGGAGCACAGCAGAGCAGCCGGTGAATAGATACCGTGTGTGGGAGAGCCGGGGAGCAGCCAAGCAGCTTGGGGAGCACTGTGCAAACCCCTCCCCCCCTCCCCAGAGTGACCAACAGGGCCATAACTAGGTATGTGCAAGCGGCACCATTACCACACATCCTGCTGTTCCCCCGTGGCACCTGCATGTGGCTTGCAGGGTGACTGGAATGGCACCGCGTTGACAGTGGTGCTCCGGCCACGTAACCTGTAGCCCAGGCATGTCCAAACTGCGGCCCTCCAGCTGTTGTGAAACTACATATCCCAGCATGCCCTGACAGTTTTGCTGTCAGAGAATGCTAAAGCTGTGTCAGGGCATGCTGGGATGTGTAGTTTCTCAACAGCTGGAGGGCCGCAGTTTGGACATGCATGCTGTAGCCTGTAGAGCTGCGTAGAGCACAGGTTCTCAAACTCGGTCCTCAGGACCCCACACAGTGCATGTTTTGCAGGTCTCCTCACAGAATCGCGAGTGAAATAATTCGCTCCACCTGTGGACCTTTTAAAATGTGTCAGTGAGTAATTAATACACCTGTGCACTTGCTGGGTAACCTGCAAAACATGCACTGATTGGGGTCCTGAGGACCGAGTTTGAGAACCACTGGCCTAGAGCATACTAAGTACTCTACTCCCTAGTGCTAGTGGCTGCAGGCCAGGCCGGCACACGGCGGCATAGAGCCCTGCTCCTGCCCTGTTCCTGCCTTGCTCCTGCCCTGTTCCTGCCTTGCTCCTGCCTTGCTCCTGCCCTGCTCCGGCCCTGTTAAGCATACAAAGTACAATCCTATTAATTTACCTAGAAATATTATAAGCCATGTCCCTGCATCGCCCCCTGCACCCAGAGTGAGGCATTCGGGCAGGTATAATATTGCCGTCCCATCCTCTCCACCCTAAATAAGTTAGGCTTTAGGGAGAAGAGGGGGCTGTAGAGGTGCACACAGCCCCCCTGCACTCTGGGCTTTAAATGCAGTATATAGCTATTTTATCGATCCCCTTTTTCCAGCATTAAAGCATACAGTGTAAAATGATGTAAGAGACCGGCTTTTCCTGATTAAATATATCCAGTAGTGCACAGGTTCTCAAACTCGGTCCTCAGGACCCCACACAGTACATGTTTTGCAGGTAACCCAGCAGGTGCACAGGTGTATTAATTACTCACTGACACATTTTAAGGTGGAGCTTATTATTTCACTTGCGATTCTGTGAGCAGACCTGCAAAACATGCACTGCGTGAGGTCCTGAGGACCGAGTATGAGAACCTGTGCAATAGTGCAAAAAGGAAGAGGACACCAGATATATTGTCTCCTGTAGTGGCGCCCTCTGCTGGGGAAGTCTTTGAGGTGTCACAAGGTTTCCTCTTCAAATGAGGAAGCAACAACAGGACCATGGCAGGGAGATAATCCTCCTTATGCTCAACCTCCTTAACCCCCCCCCCCTCCCAATATGTGATATCACCACCACAACGTGGGAGCAGATCCACCAGGACCAAGAGGAAACGGAGGTCCAGGAGCGCCCTTAGAACACTCTGGGTGTTTCTGCGGTGACTCTCTATGACACTCCAGGCAACCTACAAGCCAAACAGCTGCTACCTAGGTCGTACGAGAAGGCACCACTTGACCATACCGACTTACGACCCTGTACAGAATATGATATCTGTGTGACTAGACTCTAATGGGAACGTTCCAGCCACACTCATTGGTTCCGCCTTGTCACAAAACAGAGGTATTCAGCGCTCCCCAGCTGCACTCTCTCTTGCCTTCGCTGCACTCTGGGTCGCTCTCCGTCATCCGCCAGTGGATCTGGCATCCTGCCCTGTGTCTCCATTGTCGGCGTTCAGGGGCTTGGCGGCCATTGTCAATCACCGCTGCACACACCACGCTGGCAGTTCCCTCCAAACTCAGCCATGACAGTTCTGGTCAACCAATCACCCAGAGTCCAATCAGGAACAACCTCACAGTCATGTGATCATTACTGCCAATCCATGTGATCATTACTGCCAATCAGCTGCAAGCCAGGGGTATAAATCCTGAATCCCAGCACAGGCAAATGGCCAGTGCTTTGTTGTCTATCAACCTGTAGTGAACTTCAGGCGCTCCTGTTGAATTCATGAAAGTGTAGTTTCCATCTCTAGCACTCCCTAGCTTCCTGAGCTATCCAGTGTAGCTGCTCAGCTCATCCCAGCATCGCAGCATATTCAGATTCACCGGTACAGCCAATCCCAGTGATCCTGAAGGGCTGCTTAGTTCATCATTGCAGCATATACAGATTCACCGGTACAGTCAATCCCAGTGATCCTGAAGGACTGCTCAGTTCATCATTGCAGCATATACAGAATCACCGGTACAGTCAATCCCCGTGATCCTGAAGGGCTGCTCAGTTCATCATTGCAGCATATCCAGATTCACCGGTACAGCCAATACAAGTGATCCTGAAGGGCTGCTCAGTTCATCATTGCAGCATATCCAGATTCAACGGTACAGCCAATCGCAGTGATCCTGAAGGGCTGCTCAGTTCATCATAGCAGCATATCCTGATTCACCGGTACAGCCAATACAAGTGATCCTGAAGGGCTACTCAGTTCATCATTGCAGCATATACAGATTCACCGGTACAGTCAATCCCAGTGATCCTGAAGGACTGCTCAGTTCATCATTGCAGCATATCCAGATTCACCGGTACAGCCAATACAAGTGATCCTGAAGGGCTGCTCAGTTCATCATTGCAGCATAACCAGATTCACCGGTACAGCCAATACAAGTGATCCTGAAGGGCTGCTCAGTTCATCATTGCAGCATATCCAGATTCAACGGTACAGCCAATCGCAGTGATCCTGAAGGGCTGCTCAGTTCATCATAGCAGCATATCCTGATTCACCGTTACCCTCAAACTTTGAGTTTTGCTTACTCCCTGGGGAGTAGATCAGCCTCCTGGATCCTGCCTAGTTCCTCAGAGAAATGATATGCACAGGTGCGTGATGTCATGATTTGCCATGATTTTGTCATTGTGGCCCCTCCCCTACTACCAGGTTAAAGACGATCCAGCGGAACCGGAGAACAGGGGCGCCTTCCCATAGAGATTGCAGTGTAGCCAGCTGCTGGGGTCCTGGACTGATCAAGACTGACGGAAACTACAGCATCAGCCGCCAGTGCCAACCTGGGTAGCTCAAACCCGACCATCATAGGTCACTCAGCTGTACGTCGCCCCGTCCGCATACTGCTCTGCAGTGACTTCGTCACTAAGGCTGCAGCCACTGTTGGCACCGGTGGAGCCACGGCGGAGGGCGTAGAAAGGACTGGGAGATGCTCTCTTAAACGGACCTCTGCTACTGACAGGTCAGTCTTCTGTGGGTGACTGGGGCATGTCTCTTATCACTGAATGCTAAATTCATGCAATGTTCATGTCTGCAGGTCTTCCAGCTGCAGGAAGTACAGGTACTATGTACACTTAGGGATTTCCGGCACAGCCTCTGCTGCTGTTAAAGACCTGACACTGGCACAGTCTTCACCTGTCTCTGTGGCGCAATCGGTTAGCGCGTTCGGCTGTTAACCGAAAGGTTGGTGGTTCAAGCCCACCCAGGGACGTTAACATTTTACTCCTTCTCCGGCTACAGGATTGTCCTGTAACATGTCTCTAAATGCATTTAACAAGATTCTTTATTATTTAAAACCAGTAATCGGATCTAAGAGCATATTAATTACCGTTAGTCATTCACAGTGACTTATAGCTAGAATTAGTAACATGAATACATAAAGGGGGTAATTCCAAGTTGATCGCAGCAGGATTTTTGTTAGCAATTGGGCAAAACCATGTGCACTGCAGGGGAGGCAGATATAACATGTGCAGAGAGTGTTAGATTTGGGTGGGGTGTGTTCAATCTGCAATCTAATTTGCAGTGTAAGAATAAAGCAGCCAGTATTTACCCTGCACAGAAACAAAATAACCCACCCAAATCTAACCCTTTCTAGATATGTTATATCTGCCTCCCCTGCAGTGCACATGGTTTTGCCCAATTGCTATCAAAAATCCTGCTGCGATCAACTTGGGATTACCCCCAAAGTGCAAAGTCAGGGATTCACGTAGATTTCAGGCTGCTTGAATGTAATACTTCAAGATAACTCCTCATTCCTATAGGACTTCTAAAGGAAACGTGAAACCAATGAAGTAATTGGTTTTAGTGATATATTGCAACAGATATTAATGGATTAATGCTCACAAAAAAATGTATCTGGAGAATCCATCCCGCTACCTCTCGCATGCTAAGCGAGCGCTCTACCATTTGAGCTAATTCCCCACTGCTCAGACAGTTGCTGGTGCAGGGAACACAGAGGAAGATTCGGGGGGCTGGGGGGGGGGGGGGGGCACTTGCCCTACTGCCATTTTCAGGCATTTTTTTACATTATTATTATTATTATTATTATTATTATTTTTCTTTTTTTTGGCAATTGCTGCTGCGCCCACTGCAGGTCTTTAAGAAATGACCACAGCACTGGGAGGTATGAATTACTGAACCCACCTGGCACCTGTCCGGCGAGGTAAAGTGGCTGAAACGTGCGCTGCTGCCTGACGCTAACAGTGCAGAGAGATCAGCTCAGTTACCGCACCGCGTATATAGGCTGCCCTGTCCTGACACAGCATTCCTGCGGCACTACCATCTGGCTGTCATCCCGCCTTCTCCTTCTCCTCTTGTGGTGGAAATCAACAAGAATCTGAAAATAAGAAGAGCCATATGGAGCAACCTGTTGGCCCAGAAGCTAGAATTTAAGGAGTGGGGGTGTTGCTGCAGGGAGACGGGTCAGGATGGTGGTGCTGCAGGGAGACAGGGCAGGATGGTGGCGCTGCCGGGAGACAGGGCAAGAGAGTGGCGCTGCCGGGAGACAGGGCAGGATGGTGGCGCTGCCGGGAGACAGGGCAGGATGGTGGCGCTTGAAGGGAGTCAGGCCAGGATGAAGGGACTTAGGCCAGGATGGTGCTGCAGACAGGGCAGGATGGTGGCACTGGAAGGAGACAGGGCAGGATGGTGGCACTGGAAGGAGACAGGGCAGGATGGTGGCACTGGAAGGAGACAGGGCAGGATGGTGGCACTTGGAAGGAGACAGGGCAGAATGGTGGAACTGGAAGGAGACAGGGCAGGATGGTGGCACTGGAAGGAGACAGGGCAGGATGGTGGCACTGGAAGGAGACAGGGCAGAATGGTGGCACTGGAAGG